>NW_027418555.1:0-168022 GCF_009905375.1 Apium graveolens | reverse complement strand
TCCAACCGTAAGGATGTTAATATATCAATTTAGTCATATGAAAAATTATTAAAAAATTTAAAATATATCTTGCATGTCAGGATTAGAAAAATCTAGTAAAAGTACCACTATCGACAATAACTCGTTCCCGATTTACAATTAATTTTAAAAATGATTTTTTAAACGATCCAACCTTACGGATGTTAAGATATATTATTTTTCGTCAAATGAAAATATTAAAAAATTTGAAATTCATCTTGCATGTCAAGATTAGAAAAATCTAGTAAAAGTATCACTACCGAAAAGAGACTCGTTCCCGATTTACAAGATAAATTTTTAAAATAATTTTTTGGACGATCCAACCGTGCGGATGTTAAGATATTTGAATTTAGTAATATGAAAAAATTAATAAAAAATTTGAAATTCATCTTGCATGTCACCATTAGAAGAATCTAGTAAAAGTAACACCAGACAACGAGACTCGTTCTCGATTCACAAGATTAATTTTTAAAAAGGTTTTTTCGATGATCCAACCGTACGGATGTTAATATATCAATTTAGTCATATGAAAAAATTATTAAAAAATTTAAAATAATCTTGCATGGCAGGATTAGAAAAATCTTGTAAAAGTATCACACCAGACAACGAGACTCGTTCCCGATTTACAAGATTAATTTTTAAAATGATTTTTTAGACGATCCAACCGTACGGATGTTAAGATATATTATTTTTATTCATAATAATATTATAAAAAATTTGAAATTTATCTTGCATGTCAAGATAAGAAAAATCTAGTAAAAGTATCACACCACACAACGGAGACTCGTTCCCGATTTACAAGATTAATTTTTAAAATAATTTTTTGGACGATCCAACCGTACGGATGTTAAGATATTTGAATTTTAGTAATATGAAAAAATTAATAAAAAAATTGAAATTCATCTTGCATGTCACGATTAGAAGAATCTTGTAAAAGTACTACACCAGACAACGAGACTCGTTCTCGATTCACAAGATTAATTTTTAAAAAGATTTTTTCGATGATCCAACCGTACGGATGTTAATATATATCAATTTTAGTCATATGAAAAAATTATTAAAATATTTAAAATATCTTGCATGTCAGGATTAGAAAAATCTAGTAAAAGTACCACTATCGACAATGAGACTCGTTCCCGATTTACAAGATTAATTTTAAAATGATTTTTTAAACGATCCAACCTTACGGATGTTAAGATATATCAATTTTAGTCATATGAAAAAATTATAAAAAATTTCAAATTCATCTTGCATGTCACGATTAGAAAAATCTAGTAAAAGTACGACTCCGACAACGAGACTCGTTCCCGATTTATAAGATTAATTTTAAAATGATTTTTTGGACGATCCAACCGTATGGATGTTAAGATATATAAATTTTAGTCATATGAAAAAATTAATAAAAAATTTGAAATTAATCTTGCATGTCACAATTAGAAAAATCTAGTAAAAGTACGACTCCCGACAACGAGACTCGTTCCCGATTTATAAGTTTAATTTTAAAATGATTTTTTAGACGATCCAACCGTACGGATGTTAAGATATATTATTTTTATTCATATGAAAAAATTATTAAAAAATTTAAAATTCATCTTGCATGTCACGATAAGAAAAATCTATTAAAAGTATCACACCAGACCATGAGACTCGTTCCCGATTTACAAGATTAATTTTTAAAATAATTTTTTGGACGATCCAACCGTACGGATGTTAAGATATTTGAATTTTAGTAATATGAAAAAATTATTAAAAAATTTGAAATTCGTCTTGCATGTCACGATTAGAAAATCTAGTAAAAGTACTATACCAGACAACGAGACTCATTCTCGATTCACAAGATTAATTTTTAAAAAGGTTTTTTCGATTATCCAACCATGGATGTTAATATAATCAATTTTAGTCATATGAAAAATTATTAAAAAATTTAAAATATCTTGCATGTCAGGATTAGAAAAATCTAGTAAAAGTACCACTATCGACAATGAGACTCATTCCGATTACAAGATTAATTTTAAAAATGATTTTTTAAACGATCCGACCTTACGGATGTTAAGATATATATTTTTAGTCAAATGAAAAAATATTAAAAAATTTGAAATTCATCTTGCATGTCAAGATTAGAAAAATCTAGTAAAAGTATCACTACCGACAAAGAGACTCGTTCCCGATTTACAAGATAATTTTTTAAATAATTTTTTGGACGATCCAACCGTACGGATGTTAAGATATTTGAATTTTAGTAATATGAAAAAATTAATAAAAATTTGAAATTCATCTTGCATGTCACGATTAGAAGAATCTAGTAAAAGTACTACACAAGACAACGCGACTCGTTCTCGATTCACAAGATTAATTTTTAAAAAGGTTTTTTCGATGATCCAACCGTACGGATGTTATATATATCAATTTTAGTCATATGAAAAAATTATTAAAAAATTTAAAATATATCTTGCATGTCAGGATTAGAAAAATCTAGTAAAAGTATCACACCAGACAACGAGACTCGTTCCCGATTTACAAGATTAATTTTTAAAATGATTTTTTAGACGATCCAACCGTACGGATGTTAAGATATTTATTTTTATCATATGAAATATTATTAAAAAATTGAAATTTATCTTGCATGTCAAGATAAGAAAAATCTAGTAAAAGTATCACACCAGATAACGAGACTCGTTCCCGATTTACAAGATTAATTTTTAAAATAATTTTTTGGACGATTTAACCATACGGATGTTAAAATATTTGAATTTAGTTATATGAAACATTAATAAAAATTTGAAATTCATCTTGCATGTCACGATTAGAAGAATCTAGTAAAAGTACTACACCAGACAACGAGACTCGTTCTCGATTCACAAGATTAATTTTTAAAGAGAATTTTTCGATGATACAACCGTACGGATGTTAATATATATAAATTTTAGTCATATGAAAAAATTATTAAAAAATTTAAAATATATCTTGCATGTCAGGATTAGAAAAATCTAGTAAAGTACCACTATCGACAATGAGACTCGTTCCCGATTTACAAGATTAATTTAAAAATGATTTTTTAAACGATCCAACCTTACGGATGTTAAGATATATCAATTTAGTCATATGAAAAAATTAATAAAAAATTTCAAATTCATCTTGCATGTCACGATTAGAAAAATCTAGTAAAAGTACGACTCCCGACAACGAGACTCGTTCCCGATTTATAAGATTAATTTTAAAAATGATTTTTTTGGACGATCTAACCGTATGGATGTTAAGATATATAAATTTTAGTCATATGAAAAAATTAAAAAAATTTGAAATTCATCTTGCATGTCACAATTAGAAAAATCTAGTAAAAGTACAACTCCCGACACGAGACTCGTTCCCGATTTATAAGTTTAATTTTTAAAATGATTTTTTAGACGATCCAACCGTACGGATGTTAAGATATATTATTTTATTCATATGAAAAAATTATTAAAAAATTTAAAATTCATCTTGCATGTCACGATAAGAAAAATCTATTAAAAGTATCACACCAGACAATGAGACTCGTTCCCGATTTACAAGATTAATTTTAAAATAATTTTTTGGACGATCCAACCGTACGGATGTTAAGATATTGAATTTTAGTAATATGAAAAAATTATTAAAAATTTGAAATTCGTCTTGCATGTCACGATTAGAAGAATCTAGTAAAAGTACTATACCAGACAACGAGACTCATTCTCGATTCACAAGATTAATTTTTAAAAAGGTTTTTTCGATTATCCAACCATATGGATGTTAATATATCAATTTTAGTCATATGAAAAAATTATTAAAAAATTTAAAATATATCTTGCATGTCAGGATTAGAAAAATCTAGTAAAAGTACCACTATCGACAATGAGACTCATTCCCGATTTACAAGATTAATTTTAAAAATGATTTTTTAAACGATCCAACCTTACGGATGTTAAGATATATTATTTTAGTCAAATGAAAAAATATTAAAAAATTTGAAATTCATCTTGCATGTCAAGATTAGAAAAATCTAGTAAAAGTATCACTACCGACAAAGAGACTCGTTCCCGATTTACAAGATTATTTTTTAAATAATTTTTTGGACGATCCAACCGTACGGATGTTAAGATATTTGAATTTTAGTAATATGAAAAAATTAATAAAAATTTGAAATTCATCTTGCATGTCACGATTAGAAGAATCTAGTAAAAGTACTACACCAGACAACGCGACTCGTTCTCGATTCACAAGATTAATTTTTAAAAAGGTTTTTTCGATGATCCAACCGTACGGATGTTAATATATATCAATTTTAGTCATATGAAAAAATTATTAAAAATTTAAATATATCTTGCATGTCAGGATTAGAAAAATCTAGTAAAAGTATCACACCAGACAACGAGACTCGTTCCCGATTTACAAGATTAATTTTTAAAATGATTTTTTAGACGATCCAACCGTACGGATGTTAAGATATATTATTTTTATTCATATGAAAATATTATTAAAAAATTTGAAATTTATCTTGCATGTCAAGATAGAAAAATCTAGTAAAAGTATCACACCAGATAACGAGACTCGTTCCCGATTTACAAGATTAATTTTTAAAATAATTTTTTGGACGATTTAACCGTACGGATGTTAAAATATTTGAATTTTAGTTATATGAAAACATTAATAAAAAATTTGAAATTCATCTTGCATGTCACGATTAGAAGAATCTAGTAAAAGTACTACACCAGACAACGAGACGTTCTCGATTCACAAGATTAATTTTTAAAGAGAATTTTTCGATGATACAACCGTACGGATGTTAATATATATAAATTTTAGTATATGAAAAAATTATTAAAAAATTTAAAATATATCTTGCATGTCAGGATTAGAAAATCTAGTAAAAGTACCACTATCGACAATGAGACTCGTTCCCGATTTACAAGATTAATTTTAAAAATGATTTTTTAAACGATCCAACCTACGGATGTTAAGATATATCAATTTTAGTCATATGAAAAAATTAATAAAAATTTCAAATTCATCTTGCATGTCACGATTAGAAAAATCTAGTAAAAGTACGACTCCCGACAACGAGACTCGTTCCCGATTTATAAGATTAATTTTAAAAATGATTTTTTGGACGATCTAACCGTATGGATGTTAAGATATATAAATTTTAGTCATATGAAAAATTATAATAAATTTGAAATTCATCTTGCATGTCACAATTAGAAAAATCTAGTAAAAGTACAACTCCACAACGAGACTCGTTCCCGATTTATAAGTTTAATTTTTAAAATGATTTTTAGACGATCCAACCGTACGGATGTTAAGATATATTATTTTTATTCATATGAAAAAATTATTAAAAAATTTAAAATTCATCTTGCATGTCACGATAAGAAAAATCTATTAAAAGTATAACACCAGACAACGAGACTCGTTCCCGATTTACAAGATTAATTTTTAAAATAATTTTTTGGACGATCCAACCGTACGGATGTTAAGATATTTGAATTTTAGTAATATGAAAAAATTATTAAAAAATTTGAAATTCGTCTTGCATGTCACGATTAGAAGAATCTAGTAAAAGTACTATACCAGACAACGAGACTCATTCTCGATTCACAAGATTAATTTTTAAAAAGGTTTTTTCGATTATCCAACCATATGGATGTTAATATATAATTTTAGTCATATGAAAAAATTATTAAAAAATTTAAATATATCTTGCATGTCAGGATTAGAAAAATCTAGTAAAAGTACCACTATCGACAATGAGACTCGTTCCCGATTTACAAGATTAATTTTAAAAATGATTTTTTAAATGATCCAACCTTAGGGATGTTAAGATATATTATTTTTAGTCAAATGAAAAAATTATTAAAAAAATTTGAAATTCATCTTGCATGTCAAGATTAGAAAAATCTAGTAAAAGTATCACTACCGACAAAGAGACTCGTTCCCGATTTACAAGATTAATTTTATAAATAATTTTTTGGACGATCCAACCGTACGGATGTTAAGATATTTGAATTTTAGTAATATGAAAAAATTAATAAAAAATTTGAAATTCATCTTGCATGTCACGATTAGAAGAATCTAGTAAAAGTACTACACCAGACAACGCGACTCGTTCTCGATTCACAAGATTAATTTTAAAAAGGTTTTTTCGATGGTCCCCGTACGGATGTTAATATATAATTTTAGTCATATGAAAAAATTATTAAAAATTTTAAAATATATCTTGCATGTCAGGATTAGAAAAATCTAGTAAAAGTATCACACAGGACAACGAGACTCGTTCCTGATTTACAAGATTAATTTTTAAAATGATTTTTTAGACGATCCAACCGAACGGATGTTAAGATATTATTTTTATTCATATGAAAATATTATTAAAAAATTTGAAATTTATCTTGCATGTCAAGATAAGAAAAATCTAGTAAAAGTATCACACCAGATAACGAGACTCGTTCCCGATTTACAAGATTAATTTTAAAATAATTTTTTGGACGATCCAACCGTACGGATGTTAAAATATTTGAATTTTAGTAATGAAAAAATTAATAAAAAATTTGAAATTCATCTTGCATGTCACGATTAGAAGAATCTAGTAAAAGTACTACACCAGACAACGAGACTCGTTCTCGATTCACAAGATTAATTTTTAAAGAGATTTTTCGATGATACAACCGTACGGATGTTAATATATATCAATTTTAGTCATATGAAAAATTATTAAAAAATTTAAAATATCTTGCATGTCAGGATTAGAAAAATCTAGTAAAAGTACCACTATCGACAATGAGACTCGTTCCCGATTTACAAGATTAATTTTAAAAATGATTTTTTAAACGATCCAACCTTACGGATGTTAAGATATATCAATTTTAGTCATATGAAAAAATTAATAAAAAATTTCAAATTCATCTTGCATGTCACAATTAGAAAAATCTAGTAAAAGTACGACTCCCGACAACGAGACTCGTTCCCGATTTATAAGATTAATTTTAAAATGATTTTTTTGGACGATCCAACCGTATGGATGTTAAGATATATAAATTTTAGTCATATGAAAAAATTAATAAAAATTTGAAATTCATCTTGCATGTCACGATTAGAAAAATCTAGTAAAAGTACGACTCCCGAAAACGAGACTCGTTCCCGATTTATAAATTTAATTTTAAAATGATTTTTTAGACGATCCAACCGTACGGATGTTAAGATATATTATTTTTATTCATATGAAAAAATTATTAAAAAATTTAAAATTCATCTTGCATGTCACGATAAGAAAAATCTAGTAAAAGTATCACACCAGACAACGAGACTCGTTCCCGATTTACAAGATTAATTTTTAAAATAATTTTTTGGACGATCCAACCGTACGATGTTAAGATATATTATTTTATTCATATGAAAAAATTATTAAAAATTTGAAATTCATCTTGCATGTCAAGATAAGAAAAATCTAGTAAAAGTATCACACCAGACAACGAGACTCGTTCCCGATTTACAAGATTAATTTTAAAATAATTTTTTGGACGATCCTACCGTACGATGTTAAGATATATTATTTTTATTCATATGAAAAAATTATTAAAAAATTTGAAATTCATCTTGCATGTCAAGATAAGAAAAATCTAGTAAAAGTATCACACTACCGACAGAGACTCGTTCCCGATTTACAAGATTAATTTTTAAAATATTTTTTGGACGATCCAACCGTACGGATGTTAAGATATTTGAATTTTAGTAATATGAAAAAATTAATAAAAAATTTGAAATTCATCTTGCATGTCACGATTAGAAGAATCTAGTAAAAGTACTGCACCAGACAACGAGACTCGTTCTCGATTCACAATATTAATTTTAAAAAGGATTTTTCAATGATTCAACCGTACGGATGTTAATATATATCAATTTTAGTCATATGAAAAAATCATTAAAAAATTTAAAATATATCTTGCATGTCAGGATTAGAAAAATCTAGTAAAAGTACCACTATCGACAATGAGACTCGTTCCCGTTTTACAAGATTAATTTGAAAAATTATTTTTTAAACGATTCAAACTTACGGATGTTAAGATATATTATTTTTAGTCAAATGAAAAAATTATTAAAAATTTAAAATATATCTTGCATATCAGGATTAGAAAATGTTAGGTCACACTTTCACTGTAGAGGGGGTGAATACAGTGTTTATTACAATCAAATCAAACTTCAAGAACTTATGTAACAGAAACAAACTTATTGAAACAATAAACTCTGTTACAATCTGGAACTGTTATCTCTCAGTGATGAACAAAATATCACGAGAGCTGCTAGAGTTACAATAAAAATTCTCGATAATGATAACACTTATAGTGTAAACCCTATGTCTGTGTTTATATACTACACAGTTACAAGATAATCGCTAATTGATATTGAATATAATTCTGCTTCCTAATATATCAATCAGATATCTTCTATTCCAAGTATTCCATTCTTCACGGAATTCCTTCTTCATGCATATCTCTTCTTATGTTTATCTTGATCTTCTTAACTTCAATCAGCTACTGTCCTTATCTGATCGTTCTTCAGCACTTAAGTTCTGATATCTATCTCCTGATGCTTATCTCCTGATAACATAAGTACTGATATCCCTTAAGTTCTGACGTCCAGTATAAGTACGATCAGTTAAGTACTGATTTGTTCTGTTCAAATAAGATCTGAAATCTAAACATAAAACATATTAGCCATGACATTATCAAATATATCTAACAATCTCCCCCAACTTGTAAATTAGCAAAATATACAAGTTTAACAGATATTTGATGATGTCAAAAACATTAAGTACAAATGCATGAGAAATAGACAAGATAACTACAACTTACAGTCCTTAAAGCTTTTACCAATTCAACTTCTGATAACAACTTTGGTCTGTATACACATCAGAATTTAAGTAGTTGTAGATCTTTGACTTGGCTTCATCATTTTCTGATCTCTCTGATGTCAGGAGTTGTTCTGAGATAATTCTTCAACAAACATTTCTCAGCATATCTGAGTTCATCAATCATTCTCGTTTGACATCTTTAAGCTCTGCAGTATCTTCACCAGTTTGAAATATTGCAGCTCTGAGATCATTAATCTTTGCTTTTCTCAACTCCCGATCTAGTCTTATGACATAAGCTTTGTTAGACTCTAGATTGAATTCAAGCCCCTTAATACCAAGATATGTTCTGATCTGTGCAGTATTAGGCTTCATATCAACAATATCCCGTTGTGATTTCTGTACTTTGGAACATATCTGCTGTCAGACTTAACAGAATAAAGCCTTTTCTGTCTCTGAATCTGTTCTTTTAAGTAGTTTGCAGCAGTCTCTGTTATTCTGTCATCCACTTGAAGTAAGAAAAGTACATGCTCCAATTCTTCAAAATACTTCAAAGGAATGGCATTTTGTCTTATATGATAAACCCTACCATCTGTCATGAAATACAACATGATGTATTCTTTCAAGTAGATATGGTAAACCACTGTACAGATTCTAGTTGATTCAACTCTCAGGAGTTGCTCCAATACCTGGTTCACTCAAGGAAGTTGGATCATCGGTAGTGTTGTGTACTCTTCTTTCATCAGCACTTCCCAATCCAGTTTTATCTCTAGCTTCCTTTCCAGTAACTACTCTTGCTTCAAAACCACTTGGAGTAGTCTTCAAAGATTGAGTCTGTTTTGCTTTAGTGAATCCTGGTAGGAGTGTTTTAGATTTATTTTCTGATATCAAGTTAACTTGAGCGCTGTCAGAGGTTACTTGCTTCTTCTGAATATCAGAACTTACAATTTCTTGACTCTGAACAACTTGAGCCATGTCAGAGGTTTTTTAAGAATTTTCTTGAAGTCAGAGCAAGATCATCTTTTCCATCAGTAATTTCTTCTTCCTCAGGAGGTACATAAGGCTTGATAGGTTCACCAACCTTTTCTTACCCTTGGATCTTGGATCTATCTGTGGTTGTGATCTAGCCAAAGTTTCTTCAGTATTTATCCTTTCTTGATCACAATGCCTTTAGGTTTTGGAAGAAACTTTTTACCAAAGCTTCAGATTTAGATGTGACTTTCTCTGATTTAAGTCTGGCTTCTTCTTCCTTTAAACTTTCCAAGTCCATCCCTGGATTTTCTTGAAGAAATAACTGTCTTGACATTTCCTCATCAAGATCTAGAAGTTCATCAGAACTTATCCTTTTACCAGCAGCAAACTTATTCTTTCCCAGTATCAGAACTTGTTCTGTGACTAGCTTGTCTTGATGTAAACCTTCTACCTTGACTATGACCACTACCCATTCCAGAGTTTCCTTGGTCATCTTTTCCATCATCCTTTCCTTGCAGTGACTTGTTGGTTTTGCATTTGGACTTAATTACCTTCTCCCCCTTTTTGGCATCAGCAGGTAATAAAAGAGAGATAAGTAGTTCCACTGAGGTCTGGATTTCAGTAAGTTGCGATTGCTGAGAAGCTTGATTTGTCAGAATTTTGATCAATCTGAGCTTGTTGCTTCTCTAGAGTTTTCTCAATATAAGCAACCCTGTCAATGGTAGGTTGGAAGAACTTTTACTTAATACCAGCATGCACTTGGGTCGTCCCATTCACATTTTACTCTAGATCTAGGAGACCTGATTATTCTTTGATCTTTCTTCTTTTTTCTTTTGATAAGTGAGGTTTATCAGCACTTAGTACATTCAGCAGTTTTACTAGAATTCCAGAACTAATAAACAGATGAGTAGCATTATTCTAATTTGGGACTTAGTAATAAGATATAAAGTAAACTAACTAAGCTCAAGTATCAGAATTTGCTTGTGTCATAAGATTTCCACAGAAAATATACTTCTTTCATGGGATCATTTGTTTATTGAAGACTAGTAGGTCAGTATCTAGCACATTATCCTCATAGGATTGAATAGTTACTGAAACAGACATATCACTTATCAGAGTTTAGAAACATATATCAGACAACAGTCAGTACTTAAAGACATTTATCAATTAATGCACAGAATATACAAAGAGATTAATTCTATAAATACTGATCATAAAGTCTGATAACATAGAACAAGTTTAAGCAGATTTAGAGAAAGAACCTGAAATCATTCCAAGTTCATTTACCAATTTTGTAAAGGTAGCTTCACACAGTGGTTTTGTGAAGATATCTGCTACTTGTTGATCTGTGGGAACAAAATGCAATTCCACTGTACCTTCATCCACATGTTCCCTGATGAAATGGTACCTGATGCTGATGTGCTTTGTCATAGAGTGTTGAACTGGATTACCTGTCATAGCAATAGCACTTTGATTATCACAGTAAATAGGGATTTTGAAATATGTTAACCCATAATCCAGTAACTGATTCTTCATCCAGAGAATCTGTGCACAGCAGCTTCCTGCAGCAATATACTCTGCTTCTGCAGTTGATGTGGAAATTGACTTTTGTTTCTTGCTATACCAAGAAACCAACCTGCCTCCAAGAAATTGGCAGCTACCACTTGTGCTTTTCCTGTCAATTTTGCAACCTGCAAAATCTGCATCTGAGTAACCTATTAATTTAAAATCTGATTCTCTAGGATACCATAATCCTAGATCAGCTGTTCCTTTAAGATACTTAAAGATTCTTTTTACAGCTGTTAAGTGAGGTTCTCCTGGATCTGCTTGAAATCTTGCACAAAGACAGGTAGCAAACATGATATCTAGTCTACTAGCAGTCAGATAGAGAAGTGAGCCAATCATACCTCTGTAATCAGTAATATCTACTGAATTACCAGTATCCTTATCCAGTTTTGTTGCAGTGGCCATGGGATTGGATGCACTTGAACAGTCTTGCATTCCAAATTTCTTCAGCAAGTTTCTGGTGTACTTAGATTGACAAATAAAAGTTCCTTCTTCACTCTGCTTGACTTGAAGGCCCAGAAAATAACTAAGTTCTCCCATCATACTCATCTGATATCTTGACTGCATTAGGTTGGCAAACTTTTTGCAAAGTTTGTCATTTGGAGACCCAAAAATAATATCATCAACATAAATCTGGATCAAAAGTAAGTCCTTGCCATGGTTGAGATAGAACAGTGTTTTGTCAATAGTTCCTCTGTTGAATCCACTTTCCAGAAGAAACTGAGCTAAAGTCTCATACCATGCTCTAGGAGCTTGCTTAAGTCCATAAAGTGCTTTATCAAGCCTGTAGACATAACCTGGATGTTTGGAATCTACAAAGCCTGGAGGTTGTTCAACATATACTTCCTCTTCCAATTCTCCATTGAGAAAAGCACTTTTCACATCCATTTGAAAGACAGTAAACTTTTTGTGAGCAGCATAAGCCATGAATATCCTTATGGCTTCTAACCTAGCAACTGGCGCAAATGTTTCATCATAGTCAATTCCCTCCTGTTGAGAATATCCTTTTGCAACCAGCCTTGCCTTGTTCCTTACAATTATGCCATCACTGTCAGTTTTGTTTCTGAATACCCACTTTGTACCAACAACCGATCTATTCTTGGGTCTTGGCACTAAGGTCCAGACTTTGTTTCTTTCAAATTCATTCAACTCTTCCTGCATTGCTTGCACCCAATCAGCATCTTGAAGAGCTTCTTCCACTTTCTTTGGCTCAGACTGAGAGAGAAAAGAATTGTAAAGACATTCATTCGAAGTACCTGTTCTAGTTCTGACACCTGCCTCAGGATTTCCAATTATCAAATCAGGTGTATGTGATTTTGTCCACTTCCTTACAGATGGAAGATTTTCTCTAGAACTGGATGCTCCCCCATGATTCATGATGTCTTCGGTTTCATTTTCTGATGCTCCCCCTGAAACTATGCTCTCTGAGTTGGATCCTTCAGTATTTAGATTTTCAGTACTTGGCTTATCAGAACTTGACGAATCAGAATTTGAAGAGCCAGATGTATGTTCTGATGCTTCTTGAGATGTGATAATATCTTGAGTATGCTCCCCCTGCATTGGTGCATCTTCCTTTGACGTAGTCACCACAGTTTCAATAACATCAGAGTTTAATCCATCAGAATTTACAGTATCAGGACTTAGACTGTCAGGACTTGAGGTATCAGAATATGAATCTTCATTTTCAAATCTCAGCTGATCATGATCAATGCAATCTTCAAGTCCAGTGATCTTCTTGTCATCAAAAGAGACATTGATAGATTCCATGACCACTTTTGTTCTCAAATTATAGACTCTGAAGGCTTTTGTAGAAAGTGGATATCCAACAAAGATTCCCTCATCAGCTTTTAGATCAAACTTGGATAGCTGTTCAGGATGAGTCTTGAGAACAAAACACTTACATCCAAATACATGAAAGTATTTGAGATTTGGCTTCTTGTTCTTCACCATCTCATATGGTGTTTTTCCATGCTTGTTAATGAGTGTTGCATTTTGAGTAAAACAAGCAGTCTGCACAGCTTCAGCCCAGAAATAGGTTGGAAGCTTTGCTTCTTCAAGCATTGTTCGTGCAGCTTCAATGAGAGTTCTATTCTTCCTTTCAACAACTCCATTTTGCTGTGGAGTTCCAGGAGCAGAAAATTCCTGCTTTATTCCATGATTTTTGCAGAACTCTTCCATTATCAGATTCTTGAATTCAGTGCCATTATCACTCCTCAAAATTTTCACAGAATCTTTGATCAATTTATCCAGATGTTTAACATGATCAATCAGGATAGATGCAGTTTCACTTTTTGTGTGCAAGAAATACACCCATGTGTATCTGGTGAACTCATCTACTATGACCAACACATATTTCTTCTTTGCAATAGACATGACATTCACTGGACCAAATAGATCAACATGAAGTAGATAATAAGGCTCAAGAATTGATGATTCAGTCTTGCTCTTGAACGAAGATTTTCTTTGTTTAGCCTTCTGACATGAGTCACAAAGACCATCAGGAACAAACACTGATTTTGGCAGTCCTCTCACAAGATCTTTCTTGATCAGTTCATTTATCTTGTTGAAGTTTAAATGAGAGAGTTTCTTGTGCCAATTCCAGCTTTCTTCAGTTGAGGCTCTACTCACTAAACAGATTGCAGAACCATCAGAATTTGTTGAAAGCTTAGCTTCATAAATGTTACCACGCCTGAATCCCTTCAGAACAATTTTTTCTTTAGATTTACTAACTATTTCACAATGTTCTGCAAAGAAATCAACATGATAACCTCTGTCACAGATTTGACTTATACTCAGTAAGTTGTGTTTAAGTCCTGAGACCAGAGCTACATCTTTAATGATGACATTCCCAAGATTGATATTGCCATATCCCAAGGTTTTTCCAATGTTGCCATCTCCATAAGAAACACTTGGGCCAGCTTTCTCCACAAAGTCTGATAGCAGGGCCTTATTTCCAGTCATATGTCCTGAACATCCACTGTCCAGAACTAAAATATTTTTCCTGTTGCCCTGCAATCAAAAAGACCACTAATTATTAGTTTTAAGGACCCAGACTTGCTTGGATCCTTTGGCCTTTTTAGGTTTGTTAACATTTGCAGCGGATTTAGCATCAGATTTTATGTTAACAGTTTTCTTATCAGAACTTATACTACCAGACTTTGAATCAGAACTTACACTAGAAGGAACAACAGAAACTTTCTTTAAAGAAGGTTTTATTTGATAATAATCATAGTACAAACTATGATATTCCTTACAAGTATAAATGGAATGCCATAAACTACCACAATGAAAACAAGGATTTTGTGGTTTGTATCTAACAGACTGACTCTTAACTCCTGATTTTGTAGATAAGGAGTTAATATTCTTATTCTTCCTGCAAAAAGAAGCCAGATGGTTAGAACTTCCACAGTTATGACACGCTTTCCTAGGAGCATCAGGAACAGATTTATAGTTATTGCTTTTATTCACACCTTCCTTTCCATTCCTGTTTTTCCTAGGTGATTTTACCTTGTTTGCATTCTTAACATCTTTCAGCTTATGCTTAAGCTGCTTCTTTGTCATTAAGCCTATGTTAACTTCAGCTGTCTTTTCCTGTTTTAGTTTGTCAGAAGCTAATTCCTTTTTAACTTCTGATTTCTCATTTTCAGATTTTTCAGTTACAAACTTAACAAGTTTTAACTTCGGCTTTTGCTTATCAACAGGCTTAATTTCTACAGTTCCTTTTTCATTTTTATTTTCTCCATAACCTAAGCCCTCTTTCCAGTTTCCACTGCTTAGCAAATTTTGAGTTGTTTTGCCAGAGTTAGTCCAAGTTCTGATAATCTCTCTCTCCTTTTCTAACTCAGTTTTTAGAGATTCATTCATTTTTAGCACTTCATCCCTTACATAAAAAGCATCATCTCTATCCTGCTGAGTTTGATGGAACATGACTAACTCTTTTTCTAAGAAATCATTTCTTTTCCTAAAAGCAAGATTTTCAGAAGTTAATCTTTCACATGTTAAAGTTTGATCTCTATAACTAACAAACATGGTTTTAAGATATCTTCTCAACTCATTAATATCATCAGTATGAAAAGCATAAGTAGTCTGAGGTACCTTTGTTTCAGCAGCTTCAGAACTGCTCTCAGAACTTGATTTATCAGCATTTGCCATCAATGCATAGTTCTCTTCACTTTCAGAGTCTGAGGTGTCTGTCCAGCTTTTCTGCTTTGTGACAAGAGCTTTGCCTTTGTCACTCTTGGTCTTCTTGCAATCAGGAGATATGTGGCCTTTCTCACCACAATTATAACATTTAACATTAGCGTAATCTCCTCTGTCAGACTTTCCTCCTCTTCCTTCAGATCTTCTGAAATTCTTCTTATCAGAACTTATGCCTTTCCTGGAAAACTTCTTTCCCTTCCTGAACTTCCTGTATGCAATCTTTGTGATTCCTTTCACCATAAGAGCACACAGCTTCATCATCTCCTCATCAACATCAGTTTCAGGCAAGCTTTCAGAATCTGAGTCATCATCACTCTCAGAACTTGATGACTCGGTATCAGACTTTATGATAAGAGCTTTACCCTTGTCTTTCTTTGAGGAAGGTGGTTTGGGGGATTCCTCTTCAGCCTTGAGAGCAACTGTCCTTGACTTTCCTCCTTTCCTCTTGCTTCTTTGTTCCATCTCAAGTTCATGAGTCTTGAGCATTCCATATATTTCATCAAGAGTTGTCTCATCAAGATTGTAGTTGTCTCTTATTGTTGTTGCCTTCAAATCCCAACATTCAGGAAGAGCTAACAGGAATTTAAGGTTTGTATCTTCAAGATCATACTCCTTATTAACCAATGACAAGTCATTCAAGAGTTTGACAAATCTATCATATACATCAGTCAATGACTCATTAGTCTTAGAGTCAAAGTGTTCATACTCTTGAGTGAGTATTGTCTTCCTGTTCTTCTTAACTGTTTCAGTTCCTTGACACCTTGTCTCCAGTGCATCCCATATCTCCTTAGCAGTCTTGCAGTTGATTACCCTATTTGACATTACATTATCAATGGCACTATGCAATAAGTGTCGTACCTTGGCATCCTTAGCAATATATGCTATATCTTCAGCAGTGTAATCACTCTTTTCCTTTGGTACGGTCTTTGCTGCTTCACCTGCAACTACAACAGCGAGCTTGGTAGGTTTGTGAGGCCCTTCCTTGATTCTATCAAGGTATTCTGGATCTGTTGCTTCCAGAAACATGGTCATCCTTACCTTCCATATGGGATATTCAGATGGTCTCAATATGGGAACTCTGATAGTCTCATATCGACTCTGAGTTGATGTCTTTGATGATTCCTCAGTTTTGGTAGGCTTAGTTGGAGTTTCTGTGTCAGACATGATTGTGTTTGGATCTTTAACTGTATGTGTGTTAACAGAAGGCTCTGATACCACTTGTTAGGTCACACTTTCACTGTAGAGGGGGTGAATACAGTGTTTATTACAATCAAATCAAACTTCAAGAACTTATGTAACAGAAAACAAACTTTATTGAAACAATAAACTCTGTTACAATCTGGAACTGTTATCTCTCAGTGATGAACAAAATATCACGAGAGCTGCTAGGGTTACAGTAAATAATATTCTCGATAATGATAACACTTATAGTGTAAACCCTATATCTGTGTTTATATACTACACAGTTACAAGATAATCGCTAATTGATATGGAATATAATTCTGCTTCCTAATATATATCAATCAGATATCTTCTATTCCAAGTATTCCATTCTTCACGGAATTCCTTCTTCATGCATATCTCTTCTTATGTTTATCTTGATCTTCTTAACTTTAATCAGCTACTGTCCTTATCTGATCGTCCTTCAGCACTTAAGTTCTGATATCTATCTCCTGATGCTTATCTCCTGATAACATAAGTACTGATATCCCTTAAGTTCTGACGTCCAGTATAAGTACTGATCAGTTAAGTACTGATTTGTTCTGTTCAAATAAGATCTGAAATCTAAACATAAAACATATTAGCCATGACATTATCAAATATATCTAACATTCTCAACAAGATTGCCAACATAAGGAAAACTTGGAGGGAGCCCAATGCCTTGCCCAGAACCTTACTCATTCAAGAAAGGGGAACTACAATTCACAAATCACCTCATTGGTTGATGGAATTCAGAGATGATAAAGGAGTCAGAAGATTTTTCAGATTTGAAGACCAACTAAAGATTGCCAGCAATGAAACTCTCAAAGAAATGCAATCTAAGTTGGATATCAGTGATGAAGATGAAGCTGAATTCTTCAGACAACTCCAACTCCAAATTGAGGAAAATGACAAAGGGCTAGGAAAGAAAACCAGGGATCAAAGAAGAAAAAGATGATTTGCTAAGGCTAGAGGAGCATCCTTGGAAATACTGTAAATCTTCAATTACCTTCTAGTACATACACTTTTGCAGCACTTTTGAATTTCTACTTAGTTTCAGTTCATATATTTGTTAAGTGTTTTGTTATCATCAAGTTAACCTTGAATTTATGTCTACAATTCTTATAGACATAAATAGGGGGAGATTGTTAGGAATATATGTGCATTAGTTTGATGATATGTTTAACAAAACACTTAAGTAGAAATCTAGTGTTTGTAGCCTCAACGGATAAGACCATTTTGGCTATCCGTTGATGGTGTAGCTTTACTTAGAAATAAGTCTAGTGTTGTAGCACATTTCAGTCTCTGAATTTGAGATATAAATTCTTAAATGTTGAGGGAAATTATAAGTCATGTTGACTACTAGAGGATATGCAGATAGGAAGGCCAATTGTAAGTATTTCATGCCTTGTAATTTTGTATAAATGAAATGGTGTCAACGGATAACTTAAAGACCTTCAACGGATGAGAAACAAAGCTTCAACGGATGTCTCTAAAGCTTCAACGGATAACATCCTTCAACGGATGAGTGCATCAACGGATAGAGCTTCAACTGCTAACACATCAACGGATAAAGCCATCAACGGATGAAGGTTTCAACGGATGTTCTGTTAAATAGCAGTTGACAAGTGGTAGTTGTACCTACAAACAGAGGCACATGGGTTGACAGAGACAACTGAGATGTGGTAGCCTATTTCAGGAACATCAGAAAAAGCAGCCGTTCTACTCTAGTATAAAGAGGCAATAGTCAACAATGCACTGGAGTAAAATGGAGAAGAAACAAGTGGAGAACTTATTTTATTATTGTACTTTTTATCTTTGTCTTCACTTGTAAACTTGGTGATATATAAACCAAGTAGCAGCTAGTAATTAGAAAAGAATTTTTCCAGTGCTGTTTAGAAAAATCTTGAGAGAAAAATTATCTAGTTTGTATTAGGACGCAGCTGTGATCAACTTCTTGAATCACAGATTTTCTGAAATACCATCTCTGGTGGAACAACAATCCACCAGAAAAGTTTTTAAGGTCTGTTGTGTTCTTTACATTAGTGTTTGAATATATATCTGTCAGTATTAGCTTAAAGCAATTCATACACTTGTTTATCTTAAACACATAGCCTTTGAAACTGCTCAAAACTTGAAAAAGTTTTGAGATTTACATTCAATCCCCCTTCTGTAAATCTCATTGTTAGTTCATTAGGAATAACAATTGCTTTTGTTCTTCACCTTGGCTATAAATACATGGCCTTGGTGAATGTAAAACTTGCACACAAGCATCCTATTACATGCTTTCTATCTCCCTCCGATTCATTGTTTCCCTCTTAGATTTAGTAGCCCCTTCTAATATTATTAAAGCTAGTATATTACAACACGTTATCAGCACGAAGCTCTGCCGAAACTAAGAAGGTATAATTTTAATTTAAATATACATATATATGAGTAGACGTGATTACACCCTCTACATATAATTCAAATATATATAACCGGAGTAGACGTGGTTACACCCTCTACTAATAATTTAAATATATATGGCCGGAGCACCGCCTATTAAAATTATTTTACGGTACCATTTAATTTTGGGTAATACCGAAGTATAGTGGGAACCTTAATTTATAAATTGCATACTTTTCAGATAATAATTTTTTTTGCCCCTAACTAACTTATGCAGGATTGTCCACTTTAATTTATTATTGGTCGGAGATAACCTGCATACGCAGACGTCCGTATGGCGGGTGAAAATCCATTTGTCATTTTATATATAGATATGTTTATAATATCAATGATAATAATGATATATACATTGATTATTGCGTACTTGTTAACGCACCCGATTAACTAGGATTTTATGTAATATTTACATTGATGAATTAAAATTTAATAATTTTCATGTTAATTCAGATTTAGTATGACAAATATTACAAGCTTGTCGTTCGTTGCCTTGGACATTTCTGGCGATAATTATTTATCATGGGTACAAGATGTAAAGTTGCACTTGGGTTAAAAGAAATTAAGCGATACAATAAAGGCAGAAAATAAATCCACAGCCGAAGAAAACTTTACCTCTATAATTTTTCTCTGACACCACATGCATGAAGATTTAAAATCCGAGTACTTAGAAGTCGAGGATCCCTTTATTTTATGGGAAAATCTAAAGGATAGGTTCGATCACCAGAAACTAGTTTATCTACCTGCAGCTGAAAATGATTGGGCTAATTTAAGACTTCAGGATTTTAAGAGTGTCCGAGCATATAGCTCTGCTTTGTTCAAAATAAGTTCTTGGCTTATTATGTGTGGTGAGAAAGTTACGGAAAAAAGAAAAATCGATAAAACACTATCAACTTTTCACCCCAACAATATCAACTTAGCAGAGATGTATAGGGAGCGCAAATTTACTAAGTTCGGGGATCTTCTATCAACTCTCCTCGTTGCTGAACAGAATCATGAATTGGTGATTAAGAATCATCAATCCCGTCCAACAGGATTTGCCCCATTACCTGAAATAAATAACATGTCATTCCAGCAGAATGTACATGGAAAAGGGTATAGAGGTGGACGGGGCCAATGGCGATACCGTGGACGAGGTCGGAGCCACGGGCATTTTCGTCCATATAACAACTCTGGTCACCGGAAGTGGCAATCTGAATCACAGAGTAAAAGAAAGGCAACACGAGGAGGAAAAACTGAAAATGTTTGATATAGGTGTGGCATGGATGGGCACTGGACACGTAATTGTCATGCCCCAGATCATCTTGTTAAACTATACCAATCTTCACAAAAATCAAAAGAGAAAATGGTAGAAACAAATTTCGCCAACAATAACATAGATGATTTCCCGAGAATCACAACTAGAGGAATAAGCATTAATGGTCCGAATGAACCTAACGAAACTCCCATATGGGAGGCTGAAGATTAGTTTCATATAATTACTATAGTAGTGTGTATTGTGTGCTTTATTTTGTTTGAACTATGTAGTGTGTTATGTTCTTATCAAATAAATTATGTTTCTTAATTATATACAGAATGGATTCTGAAGATATGTGCATTGCTGATTGTGGTACAACTCATACGATTCTACAGAACCGAAAATATTTTACTCAAATAACCAAAACCGAAGCTCAAGTCGGAACGATTTCCGGCGTATCTAATATAATCGAAGGTTTTGGAAAAGCTAGTTTATCCTCCCTAATGGTACTCACATACACATTCCAGATGCATTATATTCTAATAAGTCTACTAGAAATCTTCTTAGTTTTAAATATATCCGACTCAATGATTTTCACATCGAAACTACCTCTGAGACTGATAGAGAATATCTTCTTATTACTTCCGCTAATTCTACAAACAAGAAAATCTTAGAAAAGTTTCACTCACTTTTCTCAGGATTATATATGATGAAAATTAGAACTATTGAGTCACACAATGTCATTGCTTCCAAACTCATAGATCCAAAATCTTTTACACTTTGGCATGATAGATTAGGTCATCCTGGCGTCTCTATGATGTGTCGTATTATAGAGAATTCTACTGGTCATCCTCTTAAAGATTTTAAAGTTCTTTCCAACAATGACCTTCCATGTTCAGCATGTTCTTTAGGAAAATTGATTACTCGACCATCCCCTACTAAAGTTCAGCTTGAAAACCCAACTTTTCTAGAAAGGATCCAAGGCGATATATGTGGATCTATACACCCATCATCTGGCCCATTTAGGTACTTTATGGTATTAATCGATGCCTCAACTAGATGGTCTCATGTTTGTCTTCTCTCAACTCGTAATGATGCTTTTGCAAAATTACTTGCCCAAATAATCAAATTACGAGCTCAATTCCCAAATTATTGCATTAAGTCAATTCGTTTAGATAATGCCGGTGAATTCACATCTGCAACTTTTGTCGACTATTGCATGTCTGTAGGTATCTCAGTTGAACACCCATTTCCTCATGTACATACACAAAATGGGTTAGCCGAGTCCTTTATCAAAAGACTCCAACTTATTGCAAGACCGCTGTTGATGAAAGCAAAATTACCTACATCTATTTGGGGTCACGCAATACTTCATGCTGCTAATATTATTAGGATTAGACCAACTTCCTACAACCAACATTCTCCGCTACAACTGGTACTTGGTCAAGTTCCTAATATTTCTCACTTCAAAATTTTCGGAAGTGCTGTATATGTACCGATTGCTCCACCACAAAGATCGAAGATGGGAGCTCAAAGAAGAGTGGGTATCTACGTTGGTTTTGATTCCACATCTATAATTAGATATCTGGAGCCTCTAACCGAAAACTTATTTACCGCAAGATATGCAGATTGTCATTTTGACGAGTCTATGTTTCCTCCCTTAGGGGGAGATAAACATTCAAATAAAGTTAATCCTGACATAACATGGAATGCATCAGGATTATATTTTCTAGATTCACGTACCGGTCAATGTGAACTTGAAGTTAAAAGAATTATTCATATGCAAAATATCGCAAACCAAATGCCTGACGTATTTAACGATTCTAGAAATATAACTAAATCTCATATACCTGCAGTAAATACTCCAGCTAGAATAGATATACCAATTCAAAAATCAGATACAAAAGAATTGGTTACAGAATCAAAGCCACGCCTGAAGCGTGGTAGACCGGTCGGTGCAAAAGATGTTGCACCACGAAAAAGAAAAATAAAGAAAATTGCCCCTGAAGTGACACATGCTCCAGAAGAAGCAAATACCCCTGAAGTGGTATTATCTCCTGAAGAGATTCCAGTCCCTGAAGATACAGGGTTAAACAATCACGAAATTTCAATAAATTATGTGCATGATATGAAATTATGGGATCAAAGTAAAGCCATAATCGATGATGTATTTGTGTATTCCGCAGCATTGGATGTAGACATAAATTTTGATCCTGAACCACAAAGTGTGGATGGATGTCGTCGAAGAAAAGACTGGCCAAAATGGAAAGACGCAATCCAAAAAGAATTAAATTCATTGCGTAAAAGAGAAGTATTTGGACCTGTTGTCCAAACACCAATCGGTGTGAACCCTGTTGGGAATAAATGGGTATTCATAAGAAAACGAAATGAAAAGAATGAAATTATGAGATATAAAGCCCGACTTGTAGCACAGGGGTTTTCTCAAAGGCCTGGAATTGATTATCAAGAGACATACTCGCCAGTGATGGATGGAATTACTTTTCGTTTTATATTAGGTATGGCATCTAAAGAAAAATTGGAAACACGTCTTATGGACGTCGTTACTGCATACCTATATGGTTCACTTGATAGTGAAATTTTTATGAAAATCCCAGAAGGGTTAAAAATGGATCAGTTCAAGAAACCTCGTCATATATACTCCATTAAACTTCAACGATCATTGTATGGGCTGAAACAATCTGGTCATATGTGGTATAACAGACTAAGTCGTTATTTACAAAAGAATGGGTATATTAGTAACCAAATTTCTCCATGTGTTTTTATCAAAAAATCACAATCTGGTTTTGTGATTATTGTTGTATATGTGGATGATTTAAATCTTGTAGGAACAACTACGGAGGTTAATAATGTTGTCATATACTTAAAAACAGAGTTTGAAATGAAAGATCTTGGAAGGACAAAATATTGTCTTGGGATACAAGTCGAGCACTTGTCAACAAGAATTTTCCTCCACCAATCCACATATACAGAAAAGGTTTTGAACAGATTTTACATGGATAAATCTCATCCATTAACTACTCCAATGGTGGTTAGATCTTTAGAGCCTGATAAAGATCCATTTCGACCACGGGAAGACGATGAAGAGATTCTTGGTCCTGAAATCCCATATCTAGGTGCAATTGGTGCACTTATGTATCTTGCAAATAATACAAGGCCAGATATTGCATTTGCTGTGAATTTATTGGCTAGATTTAGCTCTGCTCTGATGTACAGACATTGGAATGGGATCAAACATATATTTCGTTATCTTCGTGGAACAACAGACTTTGGATTATTCTTCCCGGAAAAATCAACATCTCAGTTGATTGGATATGCAGACGCTGGATATTTGTCAGATCCTCATTTTGGTAAATCACAAACTGGATATGTATTTACATATTGCGGTACAACCATTTCCTGGAAATCCACGAAGCAAACTACGGTGGCAACCTCAACAAATCACTCAGAACTCATTGCAATTCATGAAGCCAGTAGAGAATGTGTTTGGTTGCGATCTATCATCAAGAATATTCGGGAATCATGTGGATTACCAGACATCACTAGAAGTCCTACCATTATGTTTGAGGATAACACTGCATGCATTGATCAACTCAAGGAAGGATATATCAAAGGAGATAGGACGAAACACATTTCACCAAAATTCTTCTACACTCATGAGCTTCAAAAGAACGGTGAAATTGATGTGCAACAAATTCGGTTATTGTGACAACCTTACTGATTTATTCACGAAATCATTACCGAATTCAACCTTTAAGAAATTACGACAGAACATTGGAATGCGTCGACTCAAAAATTTGTTTCAACAAAATTCAGAGAATGATTAGTTTTTCCAAGGGGAGATTGTACTTTTTATCCTTCGTCAAAGTTTTTATCTCATTGGGTTTTTCTTTGACAAGGTTTTAACGAGGCAGTCTATGATCCATACCACAATGACAATCAAAGGGGAGTGTTGTGAATTGATTTGCCATGTGGTCAAATATTGTAATAGTAGGGCTAAACTTTAGGAGTAGAAATTTTGATAATACATTGATTGCTTTTGTTCTTCACCTTGGCTATAAATACATGACCTTGGTGAATGTAAAACTACACAGGCATCCTAATACATGCTTTCTATCTCCCTCCGATTCATTCTTTCCCTCTTAGATTTAGTAGCCCCTTCTAATATTATTAAAGCTAGTATATTACAACAATCCTTTCATTTTTCAGTTGAAATACATACACAATATTCCAGATAAGGCCAAGCACATAAGACCTCAGGTGTTCAACAATGGGTCAGATTTTACAATCACAAGTCTTTATAACCATGGTCTAATCCTTACAAGCAGAGATGTGTATGCCTAGCTTTTTTTTCCTTTCAATAACCTCGGTTTTTCCTTGCAAGAAGCAGGAACAGGAACTGTCGTACTGACTCTGGTGACTCTGGTACCTCCTGAAGTAAATCGTAAACCTGGTCTCGTGATGCTACGGAAAATGAAAGTCTAGAAACACCAGACATCGTAATATACAGCACTTGTAACTAAATCAGCTGCATCATAACTTTACATGCCTAAGAGAATCACCACAGATTAAGCAGGTGATACTTCTATAGCTGATGCACTTTAGAACTTCTTGAACCACATGTGTAATTTGGATGATCAACTGAGCTCAGCGCAAGATCAGGATTTGGAGATTCCAATTCAAGTATGACCTACAGTAAGTTTAAGGTAACACCTTTTAAAAAAATAATTAAAATTCAAAATTGTAAATCATAGACTATACAATGTTCATGGTTTTTTATAGAGCGATCAATATTCTTAGATTTGTTCAATAGGAAGGAATGACATGGAAGAGATAACTGAACGGAGAAAATTAGAGGTGGAAGAGAAGATGGAGAGATAACTAAATGCAATGATTAGATTTCTAATGATAAAAACATTGTCCGACCTTTGGTTCTCGATTTCTATTATATAAAGTGGCAGATTGTAAGTAAATGTAGACAAAAAAGCAAGGTTGGATATGATGCACAGAGGAAACTGTGCTTGCTGGAAAGTGCAAATAGGGAAGACCGAGTAACTGAAGTAGGTAACTTATAACTGGTGACATTTCTTATGCAAATTGCATAGGAGCTAAACTTGATTTTTAGGACATAAACATTATTTCATAAAGTTCATATTCTTGTGGAAGCCTACATTAATACACACAAATGTGCATGTTTGTTTGCGGGTGTATTAATAGCATATCTTACCACAACATTTTTGCCATGATGTAGGATTGGAGCAGGAACATAGAGGTTACATTGCGGTCCCATCGACTGAGGAAGAACAATAAGATATATAAATAACTAACTGCGGGTAGATATACAATAATTAAATATATTACAAGTCAGATCCAATATCATAAAATAGAAAAACATAATTAAGCTAAAGCATTAGCTTACCGGCCAAAACCTGCCTATATTGAATCCATTGACAAATGCAATCCCTTTACCCCAGCCAGTAAATGAAATGAAAGAATCATGAACTTCTCCAGCATCAAAACTACCAACATAGAATGCTGGCTCTTCTAAGAACGAGTCTACAAAAGAAAGGAACAAACAGTTGCTAATCTACTTACTACCCGATATCTTTTTAGTGATTAAGACGAGTACAAAAACTTGTACAACCAAAACAGTGAAAATACCTAAGTTAATTATTGGTTTTTTGTGACTAGATATTTTTTTATAGTCCGATTGTGCATTCTGAAATACTGGATTGATCTTCTGGATTTCAGGTATTTTCTGGAAAGGTACTGATACCATATTCCACTTATGGATAGGTTTACCATTTAGATAAACAGAGGACAGAATACCCTGAAACAACACAATAAACCAAAACCACCACAAGCATTCAGCCATAGATGTTTACAATATCAAGAGCACAGGGGTCATGTTGTGTAAAAATGGGGACAATAGTAGTATTACAATCGGTCATGAAATTTTTACCTTCCTGTCAAACATATATAGCCCATAATTCAGACGACCCATGTTTTCAACCTATAAATTTTATAAAAGAACTCAAGGAAGTTAAAGTAAAACATCAAAAATAGTAATAATGAGATTAAGTCTGTGGAGAGACACGGTTTCTTGAAAAACACGAAACACAAAAGTTGAAGAGAACGAAAAGACCTTTCCCAAAAGTCCAGAATCAACAAATTCCGACTTACGATAAATTTTCTACGAATTTTACAAGACTGCTGATTTTGAGAGAAAAAGACCTACGAATTTAATGAATAAAAACGAGAAAAACGAATATGGTGTATTTATAACAATACACAACCCTAAATCTTAACCTACAAGTTATCCATATCAAAACCTCATCCAAATTTTAAGCCCATAACTCTAATTCAATTTTAGATCCTAGTTCTTATCAAATTTTAATCCTTTTATTCAATTATTCAATTATTAATCTAATTCTAAAAATTACGGGATATTACAAGACACTGGAATCATACTAAGATACCTGCATAACCAAGACAGATAAACTTCAGACTGTAGAACTTTTACATAGATAATGCACAAATCACTTTGAAGGTATTACTGTAAGTGATTGATTCTACCAGACTAAAAGATTATATTGAAAAGGACCTACTTGTGCTGTGTCTACAGTTCAGAAAGTAAGGTATCATGAAAGAAAGAAATACTTAACAGAAAAATAAATGACATTATACGTCTTCTATAATGTTAAAATTGTTTTCACGTATTCTTTCCTTGATGCAATGATAAATTTCACAAACTCTATAGGTTGAAGACAAAGAATTTATATTGTTGATCTGTACCTTGCATGTACATTTATGATATGATTCACCTAATATTCTAGCCATAAATCTTATTGCAGCTCTAGGCAATGACAAGAACTACAGATAATTAACACAAAAAATAATAAAAAAGATATTTTTTCCCTAGTATACTAAGAAAAAACACATATTTTCAGAAAAATGTAAGAAGCCAGAGCATTACTTGCAATAGAATTATAGTAAGAATCATCTTATCATTTAAAAAACTCATAAAAAAATTCAATGCAATAAAGCTCTCATTGAAGCCTTTATTGTTCTCGAAATTCTTTGTTACTTGAATCAAAGTCAACTAAGCAAGGTTAAACTTTTCCACCTTATTGAAATTATTTTGATGGTGAATGAGGTAGAGCATCATGTACCAGAATTAGTAATTTGATGGGGGAAATGCAATTGAGATTCGGAAGGCTAATTGCTTGATTTGACCATCTCTCAATTGTCCCAGCATATTTTGGTCGTTTATCTTTTGAAGGACACGAGACAAACACTTGAGCTCTGTCGTGCACCTGTAATAGCAAGTATTTAGGAAATACTATCATTCAGTTGTACTGTATAGAATACTGCTAAGCAAAATAAGAGATTGTTTTGTCCATGCAGAATATACAGCATTGTGTAGTACAATAAAACAAGAAAAAGCACCAATTAAAGAAAATTCGGTCCCTCGAATCAAGAGACATGAATACAAATTCTGACTAAATATCCTAATTTATCATCCAACAGCCAATTGTCTTCCTTTAATTCACATCTTTGTACTCCGCTCAAGCTAAGAAATAGATGCCTTTCATTCCATCTAAAAATAAAAGCTTAGAATTATCCTTCAGTCATAGCATAATCACTTGTAGGATGTATGAGTATTTAATTCTGTAATTGACCATCAGTAAAAAATAAAAAATAGAAAACTCGAGTCGTCGAGCTCTATATCTAGCACATGAGCTAATTGACATCCTGATGAAACATAGGCCACACAAACAAACTTCTTCCAATTATCCTCTATGGAAGTATTATAAATTCTAATTTGTTTAGTTCTATTGTTTTGTATAGGATTAGGAGAAAATTAAATGCCGACTTAGTTCCAGTAAATGCTGACTTATTTCCAGAATAGAGCTTCACTGGACTTCAAATTTTGACTTTCAATACCTAGATTTGTCTCAATCACAGTTTGCACAATCCTTGAACCACAGGCAAGACCTATATTCTGATTCCAGATGACCTAGCCACCACATATTACTCCTCCATGTTACCAGATTACCTCCAAGATAAGTACAATATCCTGCAGTTAATCTTTTTTACCACTAGGGAGCCTGTTTAACCAAGTTGCTATAGGCTTATTGGGTAAGAACATATCTTCAAGTATATTATTTCTCCTATGTGATCGTAATTGATATTGATGGATCCGAGTGCATGAAATTAAATGTTGCAGAAATTATCAAAGGATGTAAATAAGAGAACACAGTACAAAATTCTGAATAGGAATACTTAATGTTTTATATCAGGCCTCAAGATACTTAAAGTTTCTGGATGGAACTGTGATAGGAATTTATGTTACTATGAAGAAGACTATCCAAAAACTACAGATGTACAACAGATTGTTGACATACTTCACAATATCGATCACGAATTCGCAGGGAAAGTATAAAAGACATCAAGAAAGTGATCTCCCATGGTGATTTTAAGATTTTTCTCGTTCTGGGATGTCCAAAAATCAGTCAACTACAATATTTACCTATACGAAGTATTTTCAATCTACTAATTGATTAACTATGTCAGATTTTACAATGCATGAATTTGAACCCACATATCCTTTGTAAGAGGAAAACTGAATTCATTAGTAATTTCAAGGCCAGATGTCATACAACATGCTCAACCAGTATGAGTTCACTTCAATTTCCCATACCCATACTAAACTTTAAACTTAAAAACTTTACAGAAACCCACCTTTGGTATGGATAGAATATTTTTTTTGCCTTCTTGAATGAATTCAGATGCATATAGTACAAGCCCAAACATCTGAAATGCAATTATGTAAATATACCATTAGCCACAGTTGAAATGCAAAACAAAGTTTAAGACTGCTGAATAGAATAGGAAATGACAAGAAAGAGTTGAAAAGATACATTACGAGTGTACCTCTCCAAAGACTTCCATTGAAACTGGGTCATTAGATTCTAAGACATCTGCATGGTCTATTTTGTCAAGCATATCAAACAAAAATGCACTTCTCTGCAGCCTGAAATTCCCATATCCAGTCATTTTGTTATTGCGAGGGAGGGGAGGGAGGGATACGGCACTAAACTGTCCAATCACCCTCCGCAAAGCTGAAAAAGGTACCGTATAAGTAAAAAGTTGAACCATTTATATATCTAATGAGATCTTTAAAAAAATATTCTAAACTAGTATCACCCTGAAACATATCCTGACAACTGTCAGGCTATAACGTCTAGATTTCACTAATCAGTCATGACACTAGGCCTTTAAGGAATTAAAATTTACCAAACTCATAATGGATTCACCATCTGTATCAGGATATTCCTTTTATAGAATAAAACTATAAAAGGGCTCGCTACAAGAGTTGTGGACGGTAACATTTTGAAAGAATATATAAATGAACTTAATGAAAAATCTTTAGGACAGTATTGTTCACTAGTCAGTGTTGATTGTACTTAAGCAGCAAAATGCACTATCCACCCATACATGTGTTTTCATTTGAGATGGTCAAGAATATGTAGGAAAAAATCTTATTCATTTTTGTAATAATAAAATAAGCTTGTGTATAAAAGATTGAAAGATAAATCAATCTATACCTTTAAACTTTGCATTGTCCACGTCACCAAACTCTGAAATGGGTGCATCCTGAAAAACAGGGTGTCAGTTTTAGGGTCGGTGACCCAGTAACTAGTAAGCTGTAGGAATGACATCAGTTCACGTAAAAGTTACAAAAAGAAGTAAGTTGATATCTTCCTCACATAATCATAGGATGTAAGATCAGGCTTGTAGTCAGACTCTCCATCTCCAGTATTTGCACCATTATAAAATCCGAAGTTTGTGCCACCATGTGCCATCTAAACAGCACAAGTACATCACTGTAGTGAGGTACATGTAGATAAGCATTTGCAAGCACAATAAATTATCTAAGGTCATACATAAAGCACAGCAGACCCATTTTTTTCCAAAATTTTTCCAAGGGCAGCTGCTGTAGACTTAGCGTCTGTACGTGCAATATTCTCTCCCCAATGTGTAAGCCATCCAGTGTAGAATTCCCTAAAAAACAAAACTAACCATTAAATTGATGAACAATTAGCTCATAACTTGATGAAAATTGTATTACTGACGCAGAAAGAGGGGGTGATTTCCCAGGTGCATTGAACTCCTTTTGCAATTCGAATATAGGCCAAGGATCATCTCCGGTTGTAAAGTCAACAGCTAGGAAGACATAATTGCAGAATATTAAAAAGCTGATTTTTTTTTTGCTAAATTAAAAAGCTGAATGTTTGGTATATGTATCGACAAATCTCTATTAAGTATATTGCAGTGCCTACCTACACCCTTCAAAATGGTATCATTGTTACACTAGATTGCTACTGGATAAATAAATTACTATTACACGGACCCCCACCCTCACTAAAAGAGTTCAAAACATAAATTTAAATTGTACAAAAAAAGATGCTGTTCCTAGTTCTGAAGAAAGATTAATTACAAGCTTACCTGAATAAACAGTATTACCACGAATTGTTCCTTTCTGGAGAGTTTCCCTAGAACCACCGTCAGTAGTATACCTGCAGTTAAGTCAACAAATAAGATCAAATACATATGCAAGAAAGGGTTAATGATGTGATGACACTCAAAAGTCAAAAGTACATTTTGATAATCTAGGCACATGCATACCTTCAACAATAAATTATTTAAGCACATAAAAGACTTACGAGAGTGCTACTTGTATACGAATTCATAGATAATCCGTATATCATATAACCATGATGTGTACCAAATATAACTACTACCGGCATAACAAGTATACATTTTAGACATCTATAAATCTGGCCAGTGCATTCATCTCCATTTTATGAAAACCAGCAATTTCGATGTTGTGCAGATGGTATCTACATTTGCTTGGACCAAAAAGACTTCTCATCATTGTGTGTCAAACATCGGCACTAATATGAACTGTACCATTAAGATGCCTTGGGTGTCCTCACAAAGCCATCACTCGTACAAATCAATGTGTCGTACAGGTGATGAATCCTACAAACAACATACACACATAGTTCTATCGGATATGCAGTATCTAGGGACCCGTCTGCAACATGAGCATGTAAACTAATGAAAAAACTGTTTAAGACATCAATCTCTCTTTCCGGTGCTTTTCCCTTGATTTCAAGTTTTTTTATATATTTTCCCTTGTCATGGCCCTATGTTAGAAATTTCCTTCTAAAACAATTAAGAAATCATCTCAAGGTTTATAAGAAACACTTCTGTTTTTGAACAAACACAATAACACATATCTTCAAGAACTGCGATTTCTAACTCCAATCACTTTGATAGCATAACGTAGCGACTTAGATGTATTATATATACTTAAACACATGAGAAGCAATATATACTTAAGTCAGATGTGTGAACAGTGTTAGCATATGGAGAAATTTGCAGGGCATTCCTAAGCAGCATAAACTTTGTGTGAAAATTTAATGTGGCATGTAAGAGTTTGTCATTAGCGATGGAAAAATACAAATCTTGTACTAAATTCAACAGCAACGATAGATATCCTCCAACATAATTAATAACAGTCAGAAAGCACTTCACATAACTTACAATGTTAGGTCTTCTCCGAGGTGTGATCTGGCTAACTTAACCAGATGATGCAAGTATGGTTTATCATCTCCATAAGAACCAAATTCATTTTCTATCTGTCATAGCGAAATCAAATACATGATGTTGATAGATAATACATTAAACATAGAATCACTTTATCTTTGTTTGGCTTAGATCTCCACCATAATAACTGATTTATTTAATAAAGGTAACACTATGATGCTTCTCTGGGTCAATCTACTTGATTCCTAGAGAACAACACAGTAACTGCAAAGAAGGTTGCAAAAGTATCCACACTGACCTGGACCATTATTATAGGGCCTCCATTGCTATACAGAAGAGGAGCCACTTTAGGGAGTAAGATACCCCACCATTTTTCAACCTATAATAATCCAAATAACTACTCAATATTAGCATTTCATAATTCCGATACATACCACTGCATATTCTGATATTTTTCTTTTTTTGTAAATTTTCAACATAAACCTCATTAACTTTCACCAATCTAATTACAAAAATAAGAATAAGTAAAAAATCTATTAGATATAAGATTTTGGGATGAGATACTGAGATATTGATCAGAAAACTATTTTCTAGTAATAGCATTGTTGCTAACCCTTCTTCCATATATTACAACAATCTGTCTGTTATTATAAGTTATAACACAGTTGCATGGAATTAAGTAGACTATATGCTTAGGAAAAAAAGTAGACTATTATGATATATTATTAGTCGGTTCAAGCAATTTGACTTCTACATGCTTCATGCTAATTGCTAAGATATACAGACCGGAACAGAAAACAACAACCTTCAGTAAACAAGTGCGAAATGGAAACTTACTCCTACCTTTATAAATGTACTATTATAAAAGACAACCTGCACTAATGCATACCAAGTCAAGGAAAGCAGGGTCTGATGATCTAAGTCTCAAAGCTGGTTCGATTGAAAGTAACCAAGCTGGGAAACCACCCAAATCCCACTCTGCAGCAAAAAATAAGTTAAATGCTGGACACCACTCTTATCTTTGGCATTCTTACAAATAAAAAGTCAACAACAAAAAAAATTACAAGGACATTAATGTATTTAACACTTAACAGAACCAGTGACAACATTGCGGATTAACAAAAAGATATTGTTGCAATAACAGAATATTCTACGAACTTAGAGCTTTAATAAGCTTATTGTTGTGACTAACCTCCGCATATATAAGGCCCAGCTCTAAGCATAACCACGAAATCTAGCTTCTTACAAAGTTGTAGAAATGCGACTACATCTGCAATACCCTCAAATACAAGTTGGCCTTGCCTTGGTTCATGCAAATTCCAAGGAACATAGGTTTGAATAGCATTTAAACCCAAAGCCTTTGCCCGCAAAAGTCTATCTTCCCAGTACTGTATCCACAAAAGGTTAAACTTTATTACATAAATATCAAACACTAGACTTGGCAATAAATTAATTACAAAACTATTTAAGAATTAAAAGTCATGAAGCTCATTACAATTGACAATCAACACAGAAGTTTAGAAAATGCAACACTTAACTGTCATAAAACTCGAAAGCCAAGTTATTTTAATGCAAATCAAAATACATTCAGAAAATAGTTATTATAAGTCTATAATCCATTCTGTACATAAAAACACTGTAAAAACTAAAAAAATGACTCGCAAAAAGACAACACTGAATTCAAATCATTAGATAAACTTAAATTACCCGTTACCACTTACTTGTCAGCTTGTCGTATTAATTTAGTTAGCTTGTTCTAAAACAAAGCTATAGAGCAAAAATATAAAATGGTCAAAAAACAAGAGTTTACCTCAGGAAGAACACGAAAATAATGAAGATCACCTCCAATAATTCGAAAAGGCTTCCCATCTTTCCAGAACATATCATCAGCAATCTCAAATTTACGAGTAGTATCCTGATCATCACAAGTCTTACACATATCATCAAACAAACAATGAACTCACATTTTTCTCTAATAACAATTCATAAAGTAAAATAAACAAACAGCAATCACAAAAAGGTAGTTCAATTAAACAGATTTTAATTAGTAACAACGTGTAAAGTTTATCAATAAACAAGCAGTCTAAATGTATCTACACAGAGAGAGCGAGAGAGAGAGAGGGAGAGGGAGGGAGAGAGAGAGAGAGAGAGGGAAGGAGAGAGAGAGAGAGAGGGAAGGGGAGAGAGAGAGAGAGAGAGAGAGAGAGAGAGAGAGAGAGAGAGAGAGAGAGAGAGAGAGAGAGAGAGAGAGAGATGTGTTTACATTATGGAGCTGGTGCGAAGTGGAGCAGGAGAGAGAAGAAAATACAGATAATAAAAAGAAGAAGATCGAAACTGTTGTTCTAAATTCGAAGAGAATTTGCAATTTCGCCATTTTTAGTAGATAAATGATTCTTCTGAGTTCACTTGCTATTTACTACACAAACACAACTAACTGAACTGTTATTGTGCTTTTTTCTGATGTAAAGTCAATGGTGGTTGACTGGTTAACACATGATTCACATGTTTTACTTTAACAGTCAATCAAATGTTATAGTTCTGTCCCGTATGTTGGGCCTTTGTTTGGCCCAATCCAGGATTTCCTTAAGCTGACAACTGGGTTTCATTTTAGCACTCTTGGGCCAGCTTTCAAATTAGCAGGCCATATTCATTGTAACAAATATATTTTGGCTGCCGGTTTGATTAATTGTAAAAATTAATATTAGTTATTCTTTATTTTTTATCTTAATACTCTCTTTTTTTTCTGAATATGAAACTGCAATTTTCTACAAAAATAACTATTTTGATTCAAAACTACATAAATTAATATGAATTACACTTTTTTTTAACAAATATGACTTGTAACCTTATAAATGAGAATTATTCAACCGTGCTTATATATATTATACAAAGGAATTGAAGGTGATGAACGGATGATTCAAAATTTGCAAATATATAAAAAACAAGCATATATAGCTTGAAACATACTTTTTTGCTAGATACTTCTACTATTAGCTGCTTCAAGTTTTTGGGGAATCTCTGCAAAATATTCAAATTGGTAGAATTGTCACTGGATGCACATTCTTATCAAATGCATAACATTTACGTACAGGGGCGGAACCCGAATTTCATAAGAGAGGAAGCATCACTTACATTAAAATAAATATATTATTGTCTCATAATGCATTAATCTAATTTAATACATAACTACTAATTTCTAATGATCGTTGTTTCTTGCAACTGAATCCTACAGGATGTCATGTTTTCAAAACGACATAATATTACTTCCTTATTAATTTTACAAAAAAAAATCCTTCTCAATATATACTACCAAACTATCATTTATCCACTCATCTCCCATCGATTTCTCAAATTTGTCTTTACTATATTCATTGCCGAAAAAACTCTTTCTACCGAAATTGTGACCAGGGGTAAAAGTATTGCCAATTCAATTAACCGGTACACCAATGAAAAAGTGTTGAAAAATTCTTATCTTATTTGACGTCATATATATACTATAAACAAGATACTATGTATGTTTGGAGGGGTAATGGACCCCAGTCCCCTTTTCCTTCCGCTTCTGTTTATGTATAAGTTAGTTATAAGCTATTCCGATCAAGTAACGCAGCAGTATACGAAAGGATCGAATAAATTACTTAAATCGAATAACGCAGCATGCGAAAGGACAGAGTAAATTACTTATAAAATATTCCGATCGAGTAACGCAGCATGCGAAAGGACCGAGTACAAATCATACATGTGAACTAAGGTATAGTCAATATTGATCATTTGAGTCTGGGGATTGAATCCCACTTGCAACCACATCACCATCACAAATAACAACACAACACCCAGCATCAGGCTTCATGGGTCCAAAGTCCTAGCATCTGTCTTTGTCCATTTCCTGTTCCTGTACTACAGTTCTAACAGTATTATACCATTATATACCTCTTCAATTATACATCCATCTTTATATTTTATTTAACACAGATTATCCTGTATATTCTAATTCAAAGAATCCTATGCTTTTTTTACATGCAGCGCCTGCAATTCAATCAGAGATCACTCGTTTTATTCAAAGACCGGGGATGTGAATACTTAAGTTACCGATTCTCCTAAAAACTCGTGACTATTGACAGTTGGCCTGAATGCGATCTTTTATATCGACATCTCTCTCAACCGATTAAATTTGATTCGAGTGATAACATTACATGTAATAGTGATCTTGACACCTTGAATGTATATGTACTGTACGTGTATGAAATTACTCCCTCCGTCCCAAAATATTATTCTCGTTTTGTCTTTTTTACTGTACATGATAAGCGATTGACTGCTAATTTACGTCTAATTTATAATATCAAACGTAGTTAAAAGTGATTTTGTTGGATTCGTATTTATGAGTACTTTAATATAATAAAGTTTTTATTTGTAATGCTAATACGAAATTAAAGATATTACTAATTAAAAGTGTGCATTGGCAAACGTGTCTAACACAAATAGGAAACGTTTTTAAGCACGAGGAGTACCATTTCCCAACTATACTACATGTGACACACGAGCGGAGAGCCGCAGACACATGCATGTGTGTGTTTACATGCATTCATATTTGATATTTTTTGGTTGTCCAAATTTATTAAATTTCAGCTTTAATGCAAGATCTAGGAAGTACTAGTTGGCTATCTATATAGATGATCTTGAATTAATATATACAGCTCTGAGTACCTCGTAACGAATTAATCGATTAACGGGTCGAATCAATAATTTTTGGAACCATCGATACAACAACACCAGCTCCAATGTATTACCACTGTCTCGTTCATTTCTCTATACTTTTTTTTGAGACATCTCTCTCAATTCTCTATATTTTAAAAATAATAAAATTTTATACAAATCAACTATACAACCACTCATTTTCATTAAGGGTGAAAACGAGTCGAATAGGTACGAATAATAGTAAGGTCAGATTCGGCTCAAATTTATAAATACTCGTTCGGATTCGGTCCAGATTTGAATTAAAATTTCTACTTTTTACTCATATTCGACTCGAATTCGATGCAACATCCCATATGTATATAATCCGGTGGGACGTAGGAGTAAAGAACTGGCTAGTACTATTGTGGTAGACATTCTAAATCAGATGATAGAATTGCACTAATTGTTTCACCATGTAAAATGGATAGCTGTATAGATGACTGTGAATTAGTGTCTTTTCATTTTCTTCAATAATTTGTGCATCACTTTCATGAGAATATCAAATCCAACACAATGTACGACCTATATACTACCCTCCCAATAGCCTTATAGGCCCATGCAATCAACATCCTTATAGCTAGAGTTAGGGTACTGCAAATTTCAAACCAACATGCATTCCATTTTCTATTGTCCACCGTTCATATTGTAGACTTGTTGGGGTAAGGAATCACGAGCCGATTGAAAATTTATATAATTATTTCAAGTTTTTGCTGATTGAATAGCTAGCAGCTGAAGGTTTGAGATTTAACAAGGCCCCAAAAGTTAACAAAAGGTAGGAGCTAGTACTAGTAGTACCAAAAAATGTGTATCTTCTGTAGAAATATGGAATGCTAATTCATCAAAAGTACCTTAATTACGACGATAATCTAATTAATTAATCGCGATGGTCTGGATGATCATCAGCAGTAGCAGGAGCATTGCATGCACCCTGGAGAGCAAGAATTTCAGCATGTGAAAGTGGCCTTAATCCCAGAAAATCTCTTGTCATACCATCATCATGCTTAAGAACAGCAGCACTTTTTCGAAACTGATCTTCTTCGATGTTTCCGCAATCTTGATCATCTTTCTTTTGATTCAGGAAACCATAATCTTGATCATCAACAAAGCCCTGAGTCATCATCATATCTTGAAGAAAAGAGTGAGCTGAAGATAGTTGATGATACTGATCTGCAGTTTGTACTGGTGGAGCAGCTTTGTTCCCAAATGAAGACAAGAACTCAGTAGACAGATGGTGTTGGTCACGTGAGGACAAGTGCAGACCAAAGCCAGTTGTTGTATTGGAAGTCACGTGAGCCTGGTTGTGGGGCATGATCATGCCTGAATCACTTGTACTCATTGTTGCACCCATCTGGGCTGCTTTCTGTAACAATGCAGTTGCAGACATGTGTGGGGAGTTGCCTCCTGTTGTTGTGTTCATCAGTCCAGGCCCAGTGAGAAAATGTATAGGCCCACCATGTTCAGTTAGGCTAGGGTTAGGGCTTGGATTAACACTGTAATGCTGTTGGTTGATTAATGGATTAGTACTGAAAGTTTGTGGCTCTTGTTTCATGATGTGTGCATGTGGATTATCAAAAGTCATCAGATTGGTGTTGAATGTATGAGGTTGAAATTTAGAAGCAAGAAGTGGCTGATGAATGTTTGCAGTTGCAATAGATTTTGCACTTTCTTCAGCTAGTGCATCACAGAAGGCTCTATGTGTTATAAAACTGTCCCTCCTGATAATCACAAACCATTCACAACAAAAACAATTAATCTAACTCATTCACTTTAAAAATTGTCAAAAACCAACAAAAACCAAGAACACAAAACAACTAATTAATAATGTATTATGGCCATTTTCTTTTCTTGGTTATTGTGCAATCAGCAATTATCCCAATGCATATCTCTAGCTAGAAACATCAGCCTATCAAGCTAGAACTCAAAAACAATACTCTAATAACACACACACACACAGAGAGAGAGAGAGACATGTCTATATGAAAAATGATTTGAAATGGGAGATTTACCTAGAGAAGAGAGTACCACAGTCACATCTATACTCTCTAGTGCCACAAATCTTAGAATGAGCTTTCCAATCTGATTGAACAGCATAACATTTAGTGCATTTTTCACATTTCCATTTCTTCTCTCCATGTTTTCTGCAAAAGTGCTTCTTGATTCCTGTAAGATCTCCAAGTGCCCTTGATGGGTCATGATGAACACAGCTAGCTTCTGGACACACATACACTTTCTTCCTTATCACTTCTTTGCTGTTCCTTTGCTTTAGCTTCCATGGCAAGTTATGCCCTCTTCTATGTAACTGCAAATTCTGATCTCTTTGAAACCCTTTGTTGCATATTTCACATACAAATCTATTGGTTGCCATTAGTGTATGTGGTGACAAAGCTATCACTTCTGCTTCCGGGTCTGTTTGTTTATCCCATAATTAGTAAATCAAGAAAATCAAGATTTCTAGTATAAAAAATCAAGAAAATCAAGACTAATGAAAGGGATTGGAACCTGGATTTCCTGGCAAATTTCTCTTTTTCTTTGGAGGTTCATGAGCCTGCAATCCTGAAGAAACACTTGTTTGATCACCAGAAGCAGAAGTTAAATTAGACATGTTTTCTTCCATCAATGAATGCTCTTGTGGGCTCATCATCATCCCTTTCATCATCATCATCCTACTTCAAAAAACACTCAAACAACTAAAAACCAATCCAATTAAGACACCATCATATATAAGCCACAGATCTAAAGCAAAACCACAACCTAGAAAAGGCTAGACAAAGCAACTGAGAAATGGAAAAAGAGTGTTGTTAAAAGCCCATATATAAGTTTCAACTACCTTTCTTTGTTCATAAACTCTTTGGCATCAAGCCAAGAGACAATTACAGTTTTGTTTTAACTAATTAATATGTAAATAACAAACTGGAAACTACAAAGAATCAGAGTTGACTGAACCTGAACTAGTTAAAACCTCCTTCAACTTATCCAAACTGTATGCTAGCTGATACACATCCAAAAGAACATGGTCTACAAATTCTTATATATTATCCTCTACTCCAAAATAATATTTTCAACAAAAAAAATAATAATACTATACTATTACACAATACAACGTTACATAATACCATATCTCGTTTACTTCACGAGCCGAATAATTCCCGTACCAAAACGACTGTTCAACCATACCGCGTAAATACGAGAAAAAGAAAGAGGTCATGTGGATGAGAAACGATATGCATGTAAAGTCCAGAAAGCTTACAAGATGAGAGTCAGCTCTGTGGTTTAATCTGACGTTCACTTTCTGTTTCTTGGTTTGTTTGATTTCTAAACTCAGATAAATTTTCACACTCTTTTGTTTTTCTTGTTTGTGGAAAAATGTAGTAATTGCTTTTTTATCAAAGTTTCAAGTTTTCTTAACAAGGCACCATGCACCTTTCACTTGTCAATCATAAAGTGTGCCAAAAAGCAGCCAATTACAGAAAGCAAGAAAAATGTTTCATCATTTTGTAATTTTTGTACACACGGATATATAAAATCATAATTATAAACAAGACCAGAAACATTCGAATTCCAACGACCTTAAATTTTAAATTTTATGCGAGGCTAGGGAATTTTACAATGTCTACCATTTCGTAAATATCAATCTAGTGTTCGTGAATTTTAGGTGAATAAGCGAAATTTTTTATAAAATTAAGTGTGGATAGAATAATATAACTTCGTGCACTCATCAATTTTCAAATCTGTACTTAAATTTTGTTTGATTAATAACTGATGTTTTTTTAAACCAATAAATGATGTTATTAATCGATTAAAAATCCGAGTTTTATGTATATATAGTTACATATGCGCACATGAATTGAGCGCGGATAAAATAATGTAAGTCAATCACTATTCATATCAATTTTAAAATCTACTCTCAAAAATCTTAAATTTATAAAGGATTTCAATTTTTGTCAATTGATTGTCACGAATCCGAAATTCACGTATAAATAATTACATGTCTGCATGAGTAAAATTGCACTCCATCCATCTCATTCAAATGTATACGGTTTTTTCAATAATCGATATTCATTTTAAAATATATTTTTATAATTTATTTTTAAATTTTTTTTATTAAACTTTAAACAACAGATTCTTATTCATAAGAAAAAAATTTAAAAACTATTTATATACTATACTATAAATGAAATTTAAAATGCATATCGAGTCTCCATCTCGATTGACTCCGTGACATAGTTTCAATCATTTCACTATCACCACAAATTTAAATTTAACGGTAAATGCCGGCCAAGAAGTAGTGATTGACATGCAAATAGCTTTAAAAATTACTGCAATGGTATTGATTTTAATTTTATTGAATAAAATCTAGTAAACAAATATTATAAATAATTGTAAGATGTCAATTTTTGGAGCCCACATCGTTTATGAAACAGATTTTGTTACAGATTTTTTTAAAGAATATTAAATTTTGGTTTTGTTGTCGATTGACTTGGGTGGGCTTGCAAGATTCTTTCACCTGCCTTATTATAACAAAATCCTTACATCAAATGACCCACCGAGTGTATTTTTAATTATTATGTGTGTGCGGTGTTCTAAAAGTCCGTAATTTTTATAAAAATTCTCGATTAATTTTTGATTAATTTTTAATTAATAATTGATCAAGTTAATTTTTGAAATCCGATTAGTATTTATAATTATTTTTGAATTATATATATCATAATAAATAAGGTAAATATATTAAATATTAATAAAATATTTAAATATATCAGATTTTTATTTCGATTAATCTCCTATTTGCCGAATAATCCCTAATCAGTACCTATACCGATTAATGCCGATTACCGATTTTTACAATCATGTGAAATCACTCACATACAAAGAACATGCATTATTATAATGGTTTGTTTAGATAAATTTATTACTTTCGATGGGGATTGATCAGCAAGACGATCTTATAACGATTAATCAGATAATCCGAAATTGATAAGAATAGTAATCAAATATACTCAAAGAAAATAATATAATAAATTATTATCAAACTTGATTATATTAACTTTTAAGAATATAAAAAGGTAATCAAATTTTAGAAATAAATGAATAGAACATTTAATAATGATTAATCACATCAGCGTCGATTTTGAGAACCGCCGTGTAAAATTAGTTAATAGCCAACTTGTACGTAACGGACAGGCGCACAAGGTTTTGAAAACAATAGGTAATAAAGCTGACGCTTTTTAATACTTATTTAAAACATAATTCTACAGTATTTTTTAATTTTTTTTCTGAATAAAAGTTTTATGTTTAAACTTTTATTCAAAAAAAATTGAAAAAAAATATTATAAAACTATACTTTATAGAAGTCTGGAAATATGTGTAAATACTAAATGTATAGAATTGAACGGGAGAGAGTATTTTTTGTTCTCTTAGTGCATGCATGCAGAAAAAAAAAGCAAATTTAATACACTGTTATACTATTCTTTTTATTTTATTTATTTATCTTTTCTTGTATGCGTTTATTGACTGTTGTGGAATCCGGCATGGCTGACAAAATGTGGGGACGGGGACATATATTAGTGATTTTTTAAAAAACATACATTTTAAAATAACTAAATTTTGTCTTATATGTTAATCCTTCAATATTATATATTGCATGTTGCTCGACCAAGGTCTCAACATGCTTTTCCAGCTCATCTACATTAAACTATTTAACTCGTGGATCCAAACGTACGCTTGGCTACAAAAGAAATTGTAACGAAGCAAAGTTAGATTAGAACACGGGAGGATCTAACGAGGGACGGGTACATCGTTAGAGATAGCACAAAAGACCCACGAACAGGATTTTGACCTGATCTTAAAAAACTCGGACTTTGATCGGGTCGGGCTTTTCGGGCTTTGATTTTGACCGGGTCGGACCGGACTTTCCGAAAATATCATAGCCCGTTTGAGCCCTCGAGGCGAGCCTAACCGGGCTTTTTTTCGGGCTTGATCGGGCCGGACTTTTTTCTAATTTAAATCGGATCGAGTATTATTAGAGATTCCGAAGAATACATATATTAGCAACTAAATCATCGTAAAAATATATCAGTTTACATGGAATATTTTATGAAAACATTTAAGTTCGGCAAAAAATAAACATGTTTATAGAATAATACGTTTTATCATTGTTATGATAACAATGATATCCAAATATATATACTTCTTTCATTATTTATGCAACGATGTATATAAATAATATTTTTAATCACAAATATGTAAATATATATGTGTTTAAAGTATTATTTATATTTATAATAAATGTGAATTTATAAATATATAAGAAAATATATGAGAATAATCAGATTATAACCGGGTTTTTTCGGATTAAGGGTCCCGGACTTTTAACCGGGTTGGGCCGGGTTTTGCCTAAAGATATAGGGTCCGTCGAGGCCCGAAGCCCGGGCCGGGACCGGGCCGGGCTTGACTGGGCTTTGACCGGATCGGGCCGGGCCAGATTTTCGGACCCGGGTTTTTTTGCATCTCTATACATCCTCAAAGGAAATTTTATCTTTTTTTATTATTAAATTTTTTGAAAATATATAAAAGTATTTCGGAAAATTTAAAAATATAATGATATATTCACAAAATATGGTGAATATTCCCCAGAATATTATTCCTGATCCGCCCGTGGATTAGAAGGTGATATTGTTTGAAAGTACACGGTTAAATGGAATCAGAACTTAAAATTCAATTGATAGTATTTGGATTAGCAATTTTATGGTGTGGAATCGGAGCATATTGAATTTTACAAATAAAATGCCGACTCAAATCCGTCACAGTTAGAAGTCAATTTGGGATAATTTTCCATAGTAAATTATCTATAATCTTCACCCATCACTCTCTATATACTTAGTATTGTGTACGCATAGAGGCTGAAAAATATGTGCAGTCAAACAATGAAGACATTCATATCGAACTACAGTTGAAGCGTGACAATTGGCACATCGTCATTTCAATAGTAACATCGTATCACACCAATTCAGGCGAAGTACGTAAGAACATACAAGTAAATTACAAAAGAGAGAACATTAAGCGAAGTAAGTAAGAACTTATAAGCAGGGCTATAAGTAAGTTACAAAAGAGAGAACATTTGAATAATAATGCTTCCTGTTTTCTTTAAGTTGGGTTCTATATCTTCACACACACACAAAATACACAAACGACCAACATTTGCCAGCACAAAAGGGCACAAGGCTAATATTCTAAAGGTAGATGTAGATGCATGCATCAAACCTAGAGTTACTAGTTAATACCAAAAGCTTTCGATCCGTCAGACACAGTACTAATTTAAAGTTAAAACCCCCAATGATTGAGAAGGCGATATTAATCTATGACTGTCTGTAATCTTAATAGATAATTTAATGTAGGTTTGTGTTAAACACTTAAACTAAACTTGAAAGCGAGTTTTCATGGCAAGTTTTGAACATATATTGCACGCAGAAACACACATACAGGGTGCAAACACACTAGAGTGTCCCACTTCTATTCTTTACATAGAAATTATAAGCATACATGCCCTTGGTGGAACCTACTTGCATGCGCAACTGAACTATTCCACTTCTCCATTATTGAGAAAAATGAACTCTTTAAGATGAAGTCTAAGCCAACGCCAAATTGTATATAGCACCAATGTTTATAAATAGAATTAAAAGAATATTTTTTACAGGTAAAAGCCAATGGACGGTGGGCAATTGGTGTTCGATTAATAAAGTTTCTATAGGATATTAGTCGCCTGCTTGTCTACTTGCACTTTTAAAAGGAAAAAGTAACCCGAGAAAATCCAAAAGGCTATTATCATAGAGTTACCGGTACACGAAGCCCGTCGTAGCTGAGTTGCACATCTAGGCCTTCACTGTCCTTCAATTTGAGAAGTTGTTCATTTATTTTCTCATGATCCATTAGATGCATCATACCTTCAAATTGTCAAAGTAATCCAATTATAGTTAAAAATCACCGCAAAGCCTCTCCTCTTGTAATCTATGCATTACTACTTATGATTCACAATTAACCTTGACTGTCTAATATCAATATCCTACATTTATGGATTCCTGAAAGTCAAATCTGTAACAGCTCAGAATTTAAAACGATCTTATTCTAGTCTATTGAGAAGCAATCGAGTAATCAAGGTAAACTTACCAGTAAAAAGGGTTCTCTTGGGTTGAATTTTTCGGACTTCTTCCAATGCCTTGAAAAGGTCAAATTCCGGATTAAATTTTCACCACAAACATAAATGAGGAATGACACAAGTAAAGAAGATGAAAGTATACCCTGGGAAGTCCAAAATGTGTTGCAGAAGATCGATCTGGCCTCAATGCATCCTGCACATCAATGTATATCGAATAAATTACTAATTCCCTGTTCATATGCATTAAAGTAGCAAGAGGAGAGACAGTGCACCATGATGAGGAGTTCACAGTCCTTTAGAAGTGGATAAGTTTCTTCAGGTATTTCACTGACATCACTGCAGAAGAAAAAGGGATCCACATGAAATCATAATCAAAGGGAGATGACATGTGCACACCCTGCATGTATAGGTGCACACCTTTATCATTTAACGGACTAGAATACCCTTCACACATTACAGTATAATTCACACACTACATTACAATTTTGACCCACAAAAATATTTATATTGTATTTACTAATTCTAAAAACTGAATATTTATTAATTTATTTTATATGTTATTATTTTTTTATAAAATAAATTTTAGTTACATAATTACATTAAAGTAAGATAGATGTGTAAAAGTATAAAACCCGTTACATTTTCATCTAAAAAACAACTTTGTTTATTGAATATTAATTGATTAAAATAACTCATTTTTGAAAAAATATTCAGTTAATACATTTGCAAGTCTTTATTTATTTAACAGAGATGATATTCTAAAATTCATGCGTAAGAACTAATGAATAGATTTCATAATTATATTATTCGAAATATAATAAAAATATTATACAAAAAAAACTTGAAAAAGTAAGAATATACGAAACCTAAATATTAATTAGAAACAGGGGTGTTCTAGCCCATTAACTAACTAAGGGTATACATAGAGGATGTGCACATATCACCTCTCTAATCAAATAGGGCAACGGACCTTAGGAAACATTACCTGATGTAGCAAATATTTCCAAATCGGAAACCCAAGGATCGGTAATCTTTGCCATGCCACACTGGTAGGGGTGTAAACTGAAAGCACAATCCACGGCAACGCGATTATTTATAATACTAATTCACTTTGAACTGCATTTTGTGCAGTCAAAATATACAAGTTGAAAAAGTAAGACTGCATACTACAATTTAGAAAAAAAGGTTGCTTGACAGATGATATCATCATGTCTATATAGGTTTTTTGAATATAGAATATTAGAAAAAAAAACATATAACAAGTGATTATCAACTGACAGCTACTTATAAGTCTACATGTAAAATTCAGGTCATGAGAAAGCACGCCATCTGGAACTGATAAGTATTGAAGCAACATACTCAAAACCAAATTCTTTTAAAAATAATTATATAATATATGCAATCGTTGTCCATTATTAACATATACTTCCTCCGCATTTAGTCACCCAAATGATTTATAAATCTACGACACAGATGGGACTGAAAACACTTCACTGGTCGAAGAGTAACATCAGATTCCTAGTTTTTTCTTCAAATAAGTGCATATTGGGGAGGTGGGTTCAGGTAGAAGAGGCTGTTAGTTACCCTCTTTCTGGAACCCAAATGATATGCAACTAAACAGAAAATTCTATGTAGACCCATACAAAATATATGGGCGGTGCTCACTTCTCAGTACTCACTGACCCCTGGAACCCGTACAATAGCTAACTGTATAGAATATTTTAACTAGACCAATAAAAACATGGGATGGAAGACATACCATCCCATAAAACAGGTTCACATAAATTCACAAACACATATATAAGTAATAATTTTTTTTATAAAGTTCCTATTTTTAGGTTTTTAGGTTGAGATACTGTAAAAATTCTCAGGATCTGCCTTTGGACATAAGTATTGACCATTGCTTCTTCTTCTTGTCACTTGAGTAAATGTAAATTCACAAACAAATGAACGAAAATTCACGAAGAACATCCACATTCAGTTGGCTGTCCTTTAAATTGAAAAAAAATCCACAGCAATACATTTTTTCGAGAACAGTGGTCATTTTCGTTCTAAAGGAGGTAAATTTCATAAGTTTCACTCCATATAGCTGTTCTCAACTTCAGATGACCATAATAAGTGTAATAACAAACCCAAGCTACTGTCACGTATAACTTTGTGCCTTAAAAGACAGGGACTAAAGGATGTTATAAATTGAAACGTCGAACTGGGGCTCCTATAAATGGGGCTGATGAGGAGAACCGAAAGACTTGGTTTTAATGTCGAAACATTTTGAGCCACATTTATCATTCTCGTTGTGAAGAATTACAGAGAAAAATATCATGTACAGAAAGTAAAAAAATTAGGGATGGAAGGTTGTGTCTAACCTTAATATCATGTACAACAAAAGGCTCCTCACTTATAATCTTAAATTGTAAATCTGATACTGCAGCTCCAGGTGTTACAACACTTGTATCAACCAAATAATAGTGAGTCTTCTTCATTACCTGAAAATGTCTACAACAATTATATAATAATTATATAGTTCAATCTTGAACATCTTCAACTGGACAATTTATAAATTAGATAACTTGGCCAGGTAATTTGAGACAAACTATTACTTCAAGAGTAAAAAATTTAGACACAAACACAACAAGAAGGTTTGTACTTGCTACCCTGATAGGAGTATATATGCTCCCTGCTTTCCAGATAAATAACCCCTTTTTACTTTTCAAGATGAATTAAAAAAATAAAAAGACAAAAACTAAAGTTTCGTGTATGTGTATATATTATGTATTTGGTATAATATTTTCAGGACAATATAAGGATAATAAATTAATATTAGTAGAAGTCATATTAACTTTAACGATCTTCCGAAATCTGGCTTTTGGAAGATGAACTGAAAATTCAAATGGTTATTCCAGTTAATGTTAGTAGTGTCGGAAACTGCTCTTAGTTTTTAATTGAACAAAAATATCAATAGTATACCAGATGTTTATGTTACTTTCCTGTTCATGCAATGTTTTTTAAAAAGTTGAAACATAAGGAAGCACGGTCTTGTGCAGGTAAAATCCTGGGAGAAAACACTGCACTAATGAGTACAAATAAACGGAGCAATAAAAATAATTATATTATTTCAGAAATAGGTTTAAAATGCCAAATCTGAAACAATTCTCATCGTTACAACTATTTGAAATATAACAGTTTTCAAAATGTATTATAGCTTGTAGTCATCGAACTTAACAATTATGAGCACAAAAAAATTAAACAGTCATTATCAAATTAATACATATTACATGCATGCACTAAGGAAGGTTATTATGTAAATAAGAAAATGTATATCTCTTTTCTAGTTGGTATTTCGTAGGTCTCTTCTGTACTTTTATACAAATGATACCACACAGACATGTATCAAGAAAAATAAAGGGGTGGAGCAAAAGTACGGTAGAGTCTGAACCTCAAAATCGCGATTCGCTACATAAATAGGAATATTACGCTGGACATTGTTTGTCCAATCACGAAGATCATCCAAACCTGACATAATATAACATTCAGATAAATAACAAAGGAACATAATAGATTGTTGTTACTAAAAGAAAATATTCTTAATATTAAACTGAAATGTAGAATAAAAATCATAGGTATGATAACAAAAAAGAGTCGCACAGAGACCTCCAATTGCGTCAGCATGAGAATGGGTGATAATAACCGCATCAAGTTTTCTTACCCTGACATGTGGAAATGGTAGAAAAAAATAAACAGAATCAAATACTTAAACACACATAATACAGAATCTTCTGATCTATAATCACAAATTCACTACTGCATACAGAAATGAAAAGCAGTTGCAAAGAACAATGGTAAAAAATTACTGATAAAGAAGCAAGCTTATATTATTAAGTCTAAATTATGTGATTCAATATCTGATGAACCTGTCATGGTGTAAAAAAGAGATACAAGGTGGCCAAATGGTCTCAAAGATAATCATCAGGAGAACTTTTTCCTGAACACCCTTAGGTAACTATTCTTCAGCCAATTGAGCATAACTATTTTCCAGCTACGACAACATAATAAGAACACTTAGCTGAAAATAAGGGGCTAATCTTAAGACTGGTGATTCAGATATTCAGCTCAATTCCGGACAACGCACGGGTTTAGTTTCAATGTTCATTTGGTGTTGGACCAAACTTTCTGTTAAGTTTCAAGTTCTCTTTAGAATGTTAAATGTTGATTAATTGGTTAAATCATAGTGATGCTTGTTGACCAAGTCCCCACCATTGGGTTAGCGACGCTAGTCTATTGAACATCCTCTTTCAAGCCACGGTCTGGACTTCGCTCGCAAGTGAACCAAAGTTGCTAAGAATGGCACAGAACTTAGAAAGTTATAATTGTAATACCTTTTGGGAGTTACTCATCTCATAAGAGGTGAGAATATTTTGCTTAACTAACCTATTGCTTACTGGAAAGGAATGTATCCTCGTCCTTCTAAAGCTAATTCATTTTTGAATCTCGATACGTGCAATTTCATCGACGTCATAGGAATTAGGGCAACATTACTGGTATGACAGAAACCAGTTCTTCAATGTTCTTTAAAGAAGTAAAATGTTAGTTTATAATAGTAATTAGTAAATCCATGATCAAGAGGAGTTCCCAAACTGAACTAGGAGTATGTATATATTTACTAAGCACATAATCATTTCAACCTTCTTCCAGAAGATACCGAAGCCATCAGGGTTAATAGTTCAAATCAGATATAGTAATAGATACAAAACGTCACTGATTAAAGTTATGTAAATTTTTGTAATCTCTATATAGGCAATATCAAATCAGTGAGAGCTAGAAAACTTTTAGAAGTATGTTATATTCTTAAATCTCCATAAGCAACAATGGTAATAATAAAATGGTATCTTACCCAATTGTGGGAAACCATCGTAGAGCACTATGGTAGAAGAACCTGTATGACAAGATACACTTGCTAATTACGCGGTTCAAAAACTATAGACAAATGCAAAATGGTAATAACAGATACTAAAACGTACTTTCCAGCATCAATAAGAATATTAAGATATCCGGAGGGTCTAGAATAACGAATAAGAATGCTGGTGTTAAGCCTCTTATTCTTGTCACCAGGATTAGCAGCTTTCGAACACACCTGAGTTCGATATTAAGAATAATAAATGAATAAAACACAACACAAGTAGTGTCCTAAATTTAAATAATGTAAATGCAATTTGATTGGTGTTGTGAGTGTGTGAGTACCTCACATGTTTTGTAAGGATTGGTGAGGCAGCTGACACGTGGAATCCCTTCGCTAGTTCCTGTTCCTACGAATAGGATTTCAGAATCTTGTGGGATGTCTGTTCCGAGCTGTGCTGTTGTAGATTCTGTAGTGCTGTATCTCTTGTGCACAGCTTATAGACATAAAAAACATATACACTAATAAAGACCACATTGCAAATTTAAAGACAAATAGGGGGGGAGAGAGAGGGAGAGATAGAGAGAGAGAGAGAGAGAGAGAGAGAGAGAGAGAGAGAGTGAGGGAGGGAGAGAAGGGGAGGGGAGAGAGAGAGAGGGAGGACGGGAGGGAGAGAGAGGGAGGGGGAGAGAGAGAGAGAGAGAGAGTACCAGAGAGATTGGTGATTGTGGAGTGAAGAGGATTAGTTTTGAAGAAACTGGTCGATGGAAATAAGACAAGGGCAGAGGACAACGACTTGAATGATGGGATTGAAAATGAAAAACGGTCGGAGGAGATTGACCGGAAAGATGGAGCTGCTGCTGCTGGCCGAATTCGCAGCAGCATTTTAACTAATCTCTCTCGATTACTCTCTCCCTCTCTCTCTCTCTCTCGCCCCTTCTCTCTTTAAGTATCTCCGGCTCTCTGCACTTTGTTTAATTGTTTTCGTTTGACAAACGTCACAACTCACGACTGGATGATACCTTTTTAGACGTAATTCATCAAAATACTCATTTTGCAAGTACACGATCGAAGTATCAATTTAATTACACATTCCTTAATTAAAAAATGATAATACGCATATTTCCTAAAATTATATAAAATACGTATTCATAATTTGAATATTACATTTGAGATAATCAGCTATCAAATACATATCATAATTTTTTCAAACGAACAAATTCTAATACAAAATAGGATCCCCATTAACAATTGTGTATCCCATTAACAATTGTGTATGACAAATGTATATCACAAATAATATTTTTAGACATACGGCTTCGGGAATGGATACTTTCAACCATTTATCATTTTACCCCAAAAAAATATAATTTTTAAGATTCTTATGTCACCGACTCCACTCCACGCCTTTTTCTTTTTTTTTGCAATGCGTATGGAAAAATATTTGATTTACTAAAAATAAATTATATTTATTGCCATCATAAATTACGATTACTGATTTTTAACTATTAATGCAAATGTACACTGTTATTGATATTATAATGATATTCCGATCCAAAGATTTCTCAGTTCTTGCATAGACATTGATGCACTTGGAACATCTTCATACATCTTCTACCAATTCTGCCTTGCCGATAAATTCATTGTTGTGCAAGGCCATATGTATATGTTTTTCTTCTTTTGCAATACGCCAAGCAAATGCCAGTTAAACAATATTTGTAATTAGCCAAAAGAATAAAAGAACCAACATTATGAATGCTAAACTGCTAAAGTAACAATCAACCAACTCCAGGCTTGCAGAGGAGAAAATGCGTTTCTAATCTTGCATTCTTTCTACATCTATATAATAATAACAAATAATCGCATAAGTTTAAAAAAGCCACTTGATAATTTAAAGGGTTCATATCAAACTTCACAAGGGCAAAACCTGACGAAATACGAGCTTAAAAGGATAGATTTAACTCATCCTATAAAACAACTCCGTACACTCACAAACGCAAATCGTTGTGGGCAAGAGACGAGAATCATAGAGCCAAAAACCTTCACTACTAAGCATACCAAGATAAACACCCAAACTTGCCAATCAACTATGGAATTTGAATTAATTACTGCTGCTTGCATTCTGGGGGACGCTCACCCTGCTGACCTTCCCCGCCTGGTGCTTTCACACCCTTCTGCATAATATAAAAGAACCTATGAGAATCTCCTTCTATTTAAATAACTCATTTACTTGATTAACTCATAAGTTCATTTTTCACCTTCGATCCAGATGACTGCAAAAGGTTAAAAAGACAAGGTATTAGCAAACTCAAACACTAGAAAGTACAAATAGTACACGGTATTGCAAGTTCAGTTTATAGATTCCGTCTGAATACCTTCTTTCTGTTTTTTCTTTCATCCTCTTCCTCTTCATCATCGTCATCATCCTCTTCATCTTCGTCCTCCTCCTCGTCCTCATCCTCATCATCTTCATCATCATCACCGTCAATATCTTCAAACTCATCTCCCTGCACAGCTTCCCCAGTAAACCATGACACAGCATGAGGGATAATCTTGTCCCGAATGGTTGATCTGCATGGAAACAAACACAACGTTACCTTAATTATATATTTATATCATTCATCTGATATAAACTAATAAACTATGGGTCTACACACAGTATAGATTCAACTAAACTACTCTCCTCTTCTAATGTTCCTTGAGACCATGTTCCACATTTTAACAGTACAAATTCAAATGAATTGATGCAGTAAATTTCAGAGTAACTAAGCAGCAGCAGTGATGCCAAACAAAGTACCTGAATAGACATGCCATGTTTTAGAAAACATTACATAAACAGCAAAGCTGCTACTTTTCTTCATCATTTACAGTTACGTCCATAGATTACAGACTTCAAAGCATTAAACTACCATAGATTACTCATTACGGTAGCTAAAACTAGACAAACAAACAAAATTCCAATTTTGCTAATGATTATATGCTGGAAATTTATAGTCCTGCTTTTTTCTAAAAAAAAAAGTAGGTTATAACTCAGCTTTTAACCTCGGCCAAATGACAACAAAGCATAGAGAATGGCAAAGCAAATACACAAGCCTTATTAAAATATGACAATAAAAATGAAATTAATCCTCCAAATGGAATAATTATAACGCACTCTTGACCATTATCAACAGACGGAAACATCTGGGCTGAGATGATACACTTACCCAATATCATAGTCCTGTTCCATTTGATTTTGAAGCTCCTCTGCCTGTTATGCACACAACAGATTGCACATCATTTAGTTAGTATAACTTCCAGTGTCTTCAGTGTTAAATTTTAAAAGAAATCAAAACTTACAACTTCATCATCAACATCTTCGTCATCCTCAGGCACCTCAGGCGGACTAAAAAAATTGAAGAAGCTCTCACAATCTTCAGTCTTGGTGATAGGTTTTGCATTCTTTGACCCCTTTCTAGGCTTTTTCTTTAAAATCTTCTGTGTCAGACATTTGCCTGGATACCATTCAATTTCCGTCCTACAAAAAAATCCAACTTAGAATAAGATACAAAAGAGAAGAGGTAAGGAAATTTACAACATAAGACCAGGTATGTAGCGTTTACCCAATAGCCTTCTCCAGAATAGGTTCATCCTCATCAATCATGTGGTATGTTTTGGTTAACAATGTATTCTTAAAAAAGGGGTTTGTATTAAAATGGAACTCAAGCTTAAATCCTTTGGGATTATCAATTCTGTACCACTTGATATCTTTCAAGTACTTGAGAGCCTCCTCATCACGTTCAGTTATCTAAATAAAACAAAACATTAAGTCATCAACCTAAATTATTAGCTTTTGAGTAAGAAAAAAGTTAACCGGTAAGGCTACTTTAAGAAAATCAGTTCCTCACCTCCTCTGACAAAACCTCATTGGTTTTCATTGCAGTAAGCCAGAAATCAGGCACTCCTTTTTCTGCATAGAAGGGTAAAAAAATAACACATTAAGTCGTTAATAAGAACATTAACTACTCTTCAGGCCTTTGCAAGTAAAAACTACACTTTATATAGTCAAATACCTTCTTCTTGCTCCGCAGAAGCTTCACTAGCTCCTTCAGCTTCCACAATTCCATTTACAATTTCATATCTCTGAAAATACAATCAGCAAAACAAGTGATTCGGAGAACATTAGCTCGAAAGATACTGTCAGATATCACTTTCCATGACCTACCTTGGTGTATAAAGGTTGGTACAATTTTTGGTATTTAGCTTCAAGCAAAGCTCTCTCCTCAAAGAATTTAGCCTCCAGCTCATCATGATCGCTCTGCAACATAACAACATCCTCAGCCTCAACACAACAACAATTCGGTTGACACAACCTAAAATCCCAACTTTATGCTTCCAAAAATTGAAGCAAGAAACCACTCAACATCTATGCTACCACAAGTTCTCATGCTCGCATAAACTTATGTAAATAGACACTACTTAACAGGATAAGAAATGCATCCAACAAAGTGGACGAAACACGATTACAAAATGCTGAACACGGTGTAATCCAATCAGACATGCTCATTTACAGTATGAGTTAGAAGTTAATTTAATTAACTAGGCATACCATTAACACGTGTAATCCAATCAAACATTCTCATTTACACTATAATTTAGAATTTAATTTATTTAACTAGGCATACCATTAACACAGTGTAATCCAACCAAACATGCTCAATTACACCATCATTCAGAAGTTAATTTAATTAACTAGGCATACCAATCAACAACAACAACAAAATGTACTCATTTAAACTACGATTCAGAAGTTAATTTAATTCACTAGTCATACCAATCTTATCAATACAACTAAAAAATATATCGAAAACACAAAAGTAGCACCTGAATCTCTCTCAGAACCTCGATTCTCTTCCGCACCACAGGCGACAATGACTCCAAGACATCAGAGTGCTCGCCAGCCAAGTTCTGTAGCTTATTCTACACAATCCAAACAAATTAACAAAATTAGAAAGAAAAAATCAAAAATAATAAAAAATAAAAAATAATAAACACAAAATAAATAAAAGATAATGACCTTGAGAGCATCAACAAGACCAGCACGATCCTCAGCACTTAAAGCTACAACAATTAAAACTCAATTAAGCATAAATAACAAATAAAAAAATAAAAAATAAATAAACAAAAACAAGTGTTGAATTTGAATTAAGACAGGAAACAAAAAGGGGCAAAGTACTAGGATAGAAACATAAGAGATGGAAGGGGGGTTGTGTAATAAAAAGAAGTGGGGGGATGTTACCGGCGGCGGCGGCAGGGAGAGAAGCGGCGAGATCAGACATGTCGAGATCTTTGTTAGGGTTACCCATTTAGATTCAATTAGGATGTGTCTGCTGCCTTTTTTCCCCTCTTTTTACCTCTGTGTTTGTGTTTGTGTTTTGTTAATGTTTTTTATTTATACTAAAAAAAGTGTGTATGTATTTATATAGTGACCTAGTGAGTAGTGATAGTGACCTTGTGTTTTCCTTTTTTTCCTATTTCTTTTCTTTTGTTTATTTATTTTTAATTAATTTTAAAAAAATTAGCGATATTATCTAAAATAGTAGGATTCGGAATCTTTTATTTGGGCATAATATTATTAATAAAAAATGTGTGAAACTCAATATATAATACTTTTAAGAATTTAGACTAACGATGGAGTGATATTTTTTACACAAATTTTTAAATGGGTGATTCATCTGAGTCAGTTTTGTAATCAGTGACTCAATTGATACATTTGGATGCGGTAAATGACCTATTTGATAATTAACCCTTAATTATATTATCGGTACTTACTTTACCCTCTCTCTAAATGAAAAAGTCGCATTTTCCCCATTTTTATCCACTATGTCCCCCTCTTATTTATGCATGTAAAGTTTCAATTCAATGGAGTCCCAGCTTAATAAAGGTTCAGCACTGAAAAATGAAACTGATTATGAGATTAATCTTTCTTTATCACCGCCATCGCTTTCTTCTACAAATCGTGGTTTTGAATTCGGTATCGTTGAAGATACTCATGATTAAGTAATTGAATCTCGGGGCATGGAATCGAAAGTGACGAAATTGAAACCCCAAAAACTACAGTTCACCGAGGTTGTTGAAATCTCATAAATCAAGAAATTCGAGGATCCAACGGGGTTGTTGCAGATTTTACTCCCTCGATTTTACGATTGAAGGTAGGTATGATTTCTTCTTGTTAGAATAATATATGTATTCTCTGTTGGAAGTTTATATTTTAATAGCTCGGAGAATTTTGATTTTTAGGGTTTCATGCTTTAATATTTTGGTATGGAATTGTTTATTGGTAGAATTAGGGTTCATATTCGTTACATGCTAGTTAATTATTTTTTATTTAGTTTTTGATTTGTTCGATTTACGGACTACTAGTTGGGTTATATTCTGACAATGCATACAATTATGAACTTCTGATAATTAGAAGAGACTGTTTCGATTATAAAATTGGTAAATAACATTGATGATGAATTTCAATGCAGAACACATCCCCTGATCTTAACGACACTTGGGTTAATCTTATGATTAAATTAATGTATGCGGTGTATTCATATGACTTTTATGTTAAAAAGTTGAAAGGGTCTAATTTTTGTGTTTATTAGGAAGAGTAGCGGATCACTAATGTGTTTGCTTTAATCTGGTAATGTAATGCGTTAATGTGAATGCGTCTCATGAGTTCTGATTTGTGATGGAAACCGGAACATGATGAACATATGATTAATCATCAAAAACCCTTGATATACAGGCTTGTTTATTATATCCTAGTTTTGCAGCTTTCCTATACCATGGAGTACCTATACTGACCCATTATACAACATTCAATAATATCTTGAGATGGCTCATCAGTCATCATAAACAAGAACCTTATAAAATTGCCATGCCCCGTTTGAGATGATTAGGCGCTGATTAACCACTACTCTTCTGATAAGTTTAATCATCGCAGTCCAAGCTCCAATAAACTGAACTTTAACTGAACAATAAGTTTAGGTTTTAACTGAACTTGTTGGCCTTTTAATGTACCGTGAATGTACTGTAAATGACCCTGGAGAGGAAAACCTTTATTACCATTGTGATCAAAATTAGTAAGCAGATTCCAAACAGAATTAACATAATTTACATAAACAAATTATTAACTCAATTATCATTATTTATTTAAACAGATTATAAACAAAATTAGCATATTTTACATAAATAGTAGCATAAGCAAAAGTTAATCAGAACTAACATAATTTATATATAGCAAAAGTTTATTAGCAAAAGTTAAACAAGCATGTTTCATTCCAATCCATTTAGAATGCCCTGCACCAAGTTACGAGAGATAGTAATTTGAGTAGAAAGTTGTCCTAAATTTGAAGATTTTTCTTCCCAATGTGAGGGAGTTTGTAGTTATTATTTCCATCATTCTTCAGTATCTCCGTCATACAATTCATCAAAGATAGCCAAACATAATTTAATATTGTAGGTGTGACCTCCTCATAAGCTTTGACCATCGCGTCGACCAATTGACAAACAGTTTTTGGTGCTTTTTCATGTTGCAATCCTTGCATTATTCTAAAAAAACCAAGGTCATTGATGTTTAAGTCCGGACTATTAGGGGGCTGGTTTTCTAATTTAATATAAAATTCATCAGATTCAGTCGCTTTGACAAAATCTAGATCATTATCCTTGATGTGAGGCCTCACATTATCTTGCTGAATGACTATGTATTTGTTAAGATCAGTCGGCCATTTAGCTTTAATAGCGGGTATGATTTTCTCAACCACACATTGTTTAATCACTAACTTATTGATGCTTTCAATGGGCTTCAATTGTAAAAGGAAATATTCCAATTTTTCCATCAAATACAAAAATTCCATCTTCATTGTAACGAGACCTAGCTATTGCACTCATAAACATCACTTTTATTATGAACCTTTTTGAATTACACGTTCAGTGTCGTTCGGGTTCATTAGGTATGAGGTAATATTTTTTACTTGTCATATAGAATCATTTCTCATCTATGTGAACTACATGAAACATGTCTACATACGCGGGATTCGTGAGGAGGGTCGAACGTTCAATATTGTTTAAGACAAATTTAACTCTTACTTCTTTATTAAGAGGAGTTAGAAATGGCTTCAATGCATTGGAATGAGATCTAGTTTTTCCTTTTTCAACAAGTTTATGCACGGTAGATTTGCTTGTATTTAATTGATTTGCCAATGTCCTAATATTAGTTCTTAGGTGAAGAGGAATTTGCCATAAATTTTCCAAGTCCTAAGCACATCTTGTCATCCACCTTTGTATTTTCTATCCACGATTGGAAGTACACCTTCTTTGATTGCTTTGAGGACAACTTTCCATATTTTTTGTTAGATATATTTGATAATGTCATGACTAATATGATTTATGTTTAGTTTTCAGATCTTACTTAAACAGGACAAATCAGTACTTAACTGAAATCAGCACTTATACTGAAGTCGGAACTTAAGTCATCAGTACTTAAGGTTCAGGAGATATTTATCAGAAGATAATATCAGGACTTAAAGGAAACGTTCAGAAGGAAGGCGGCTGATTGAAGGAAGAGAAGATCGAGACAAACGTAAGAAGAGATATGCATGAAGAAGGAATTCTATGAAGAATAGAATATTGGAAGAAAAGATATCTGATTGATATATTTTAGGAAGCAGAATTATATTTCATATCAATTAGCGATTATCTTATAACTGTGTAGTATATAAACACAGACATAGGATTTACACTATAAGTGTTATCATTATCGAGAATATAATTCATTGTAACCCTAGCAGCTCTCGTGATATTTGTTCATCACTGAGAGAGGACAGTTCCATATTGTAACAGAGTTTATTGCTTTGAATAAAGTTTGTTTTCTGTTACTTGTGTTATTTGAATTCCATTTGATTGTGCTATACACTGTATTCAACCCCCTTCTACAGTGTGTGTGACCTAACAAGTGGTATCAGAGCCTATTTGTTAACACACAAACAGTTTAAGATCCAAAAACAATTATGTCTGAAGCATAAACTCCAACTAAGCCCACCAAAACTGAAGAACCTCCAAAGACACAAATCCATAGTCGATATGAGGCTATTAGAGTTCCCATATTGAAACTATCTGAATATCCCATATGGAAGGTGAGGATGACTATGTTTCTGGAAGCTATAGATCCAGAATATCTTGATAGAATCAAGGAAGGACCTCACAATCCAACAAAACTCGTTGTTGCAGTTGCAGGTGAAGCAGCAAAGTCAGTACCAAAAGAAAAGAGTGATTACATTGCTGAAGATATCGCATCAATTGCTAAGGATGCTAAGGTACGACACTTGCTGCATAGTGCCATTGATAATGTAATGTCAAACAGGGTAATTAACTGCAAAACTGCAAAGGAGATATGGGATGCCTTGGAAACAAGATGTCAGGGAATTGATTCGATTAAGAAGAACAGGAAGACAATATTCACTCAAGAGTATGAACATTTTGACTCAAAGGATAATGAGTCATTGACTGATTTATATGATAGATTTGTCAAACTCTTGAATGATTTGTCACTGGTTGATAAGGAGTATGATCTTGAAGATTCAAACCTTAAATTCCTATTAGCTCTTCCTGAAAACTGGGATTTGAAGGCCACAATCGTAAGAGACAACTATAGTCTTGAAGAAACAACTCTTGATGAAATCTATGGGATGCTCAAGACTCATGAACTTGAGATGGAACAAAGAAGCAAGAGGAAAGGAGGAAAGTCAAGGACAGTTGCTCTTAAGGCTGAAGAAGAGTCCCCCAAGACAGCTACCTCAAGGAAAGGCAAGGGTAAAGCGCTCTTCACAAAGTTTGATACTGAGTCATCAAGTTCTGATAGTGATGGTGACTCGGAAACTAAAAGCTCGCCTGAGATGGATGTTGATGAAGAGATGATGAAGCTGTGTGCTCTTATGGTGAAAGGAATCACAAGGATTGCATATAGGAAGATCAGGAAGGGAAAGAAGTTTTCCAGGAAAGGTGCAAGTTCTGATAAGAAGAATTTCAGAAAATCTGAAGGCAAAGGAGGGAAATCTGACAGAGGAGATTACACAAATGTCAAATGCTACAACTGTGGTGAGAAAGGCCACATATCTCCTGATTGCAAGAAAGTAAAGAGTGACAAAGGCAAGGCTCTTGTCAAAAGAAGAAAAGCTGGACAGACACTTCAGATTCTGAAAGTGAGGAGAACTATGCCTTGATGGCAAATGCTGATATGGCAAATGCTCATAGCAGTCCTGAAGCTGCTGAGTTAAAGGTACCTCAAACTACTTATGCCTTTCATACTGATAATATTAATGAGTTGAGAAGATATCTTAAAACCATGTTCATTAGCTATAGAGATCAAACTTTAACATGTGAAAGATTAACTTCTGAAAATCTTGCTTGTAAAAAGAGGAATGATTATTTAGAAAAAGAGTTAGTCATGTTCCATCAAACCCAGAAAGATAGAGATGATGCTTTCTATGTTAGGGATGAAGTACTTAAAATGAATGAATCTCTAAAAACTGAGTTAGAAAAGGAAAGAGAGATTATCAGGACTTGGACTAACTCTGGCAGAACAACTCAGAATTTGTTAAGTAGTGGAAACTGGAAAGAGGGCTTAGGTTATGGAGATGATAAGAATGATAAAGGAACTGTAGATATTAAGCATATAGTTGTTAAACAAAAGCCAAAGTTAAAACCTATTAAGTTTGTAGCTGTAAAGTCTGAAACTGAGAAATCAGAAGTTAAAAAGGAATTAACTTCTGAAAAACTAAAACAGGAAAAGACTACTGAAGTAAATGTAGGCTTAATGACAAAGAAGCAGCTTAAGCATAAGCTAAAAGATGTTAAGAATGCAAACAAGGTAAAATCACCTAGGAAAAATAAGAATGGAAAGGAAGGTGTGAATAAAAGCAATGACTATAAGCATGTTCCTGATGCTCCTAGAAAAACATGTCATAACTGTGGAAGTTCTAACCATCTGGCTTCTTTTTGCAGGAAGAATAAGAACATAAACTCCTTACCTACAAAGTCAGGAGTTAAGAGTCAGTCGGTTAGATATAAGCCACAAAATCCTTGTTTTCATTGTGGTAGTTTATGGCATTCCATTTATACTTGTAAGGAATATCATAGTTTGTACTATGATTATTATCAAATAAAACCTTCTTTAAAGAAAGTTAGCATTGTTTCTTCTAGTGTAAGTACTGATTCAAAGTCTGATAGTGTAAATTCTGATAAGAAAAATATTAACATAAACTCTGATGCTAAATCCGCTGCAAATATTAACAAACTTAATAAGGCCAAAGGATCCAAGCAAGTCCGGGTCCTTAAAACTAATCATTAGTGGTCTTTGTGATTGCAGGGCAACAGGAAAAACATCCTAGTTCTGGACAGTGGATGTTCAGGACATATGACTGGAAATAAAGCCCTGCTATCAGACTTTGTGGAGAAGGCTGGCCCAAATGTTTCTTATGGAGATGGAAACATTGGAAAAATATTGGGATATGGCAATATCAATCTTGGGAATGTCATCATTAAAGAAGTAGCTCTGGTATCAGGACTTAAACACAATCTGCTAAGTATTAGTCAAATATGTGACAAAGGTTATCATGTGGATTTCTTTGAAGAACACTGTGAAGTTGTAAGTAAATCTAAAGGCAAAGTTGTTCTGAAAGGATACAGGCATGGTAACATTTATGAAGCTAAGCTTTCAACAAGTACTGATGGTTCTGCAATCTGTCTGATGAGTAGAGCATCAATTGAAGAAAGCTGGAACTGACACAAGAAACTCTCTCATTTAAATTTCAATAATATAAATGAACTAATCAAGAAAGATCTTGTGAGAGGACTGCCAAAGTCAGTATTTGCTCCTGATGGCCTTTGTGATTCATGTCAGAAAGCCAAACAAAGGAAATATTCATTCAAGAGCAAGACTGAATCATCAATTCTTGAGCCTTATCACCTACTAAATGTTGATCTATTTGGTCCAGTGAATGTCATGTCTATTGCAAAGAAGAAATATGTTATGGTCATAGTGGATGAGTTCACCAGATACACATGGGTGCATTTCTTGTACACAAAAATTGAAACTGCATCTATCTTGATTGATTATGTAAAGCAACTGGATAAATTGGTCAAAGATTATGTGAAGATAATAAGAAGTGATAACGTCACTGAGTTCAAGAATTTGACAATGGAAGAGTTCTGCAAAGACCAAGGAATCAAGCAGGAATTTTCTACTCCTGGAACTCCATAGCAAAATGGAGTTGTTGAAAGAAAGAATAGAACTCTTATTGAAGCTGCACGAACTATGCTTGATGAACCAAAACTTCCAACCTAATTCTGGGCTGAAGCTGTGCAGACTGCTTGTTTTACTCAGAATGCAACACTCATTAACAAGCAAGGAAAGACATCATATGAGATGGTGAAGAAAAAGAAGCCAAATCTGAAGTATTTTCATGTATTTGGATGCAAGTATTTTATTCTTAAGACTCATCATGAACAACTATCCAAATTTGATCTAAAAGCTGATGAAGGAATCTTTGTTGGATATCCACTTTCCACAAAAGCCTTCAGAGTCTACAACTTGAGAACAAGGGTGGTCATGGAATCTATCAATGTCTCTTTTGATGATAAGAAGATTACTGGACTTGAAGATTTCAATGATCATGATCAGCTGAGATTCGAAAATGAAGAATTAAATTCTGATACTGAAAACCCTGACAGTCTAAGTCCTGATACTGCAAACTCTGATGGATTAAACTCTGATGTCATTGAAACTGTGGTGACTACGTCAAAGGAGGATGCACCTGTGTAGGGGGAGCATACTGAAGATACAACCACATCTCAAGAAGCATCAGAACAGACAACTAGCTCTTCAAGTTCTGATAAGCCAAGTTCTGATAGTTCTGAAAACTTAAATTCTGAAGGACCCAACTCAGAGAGCACATTTTCAGGGGGAGCATCAGAAAATGTTGATGAAGATAGCATGGATCATGGGGGAGCATCCAGTTCTAGAGAAAACCTTCCATCTGCAAGGAAGTGGACTAAATCACATACACCTGATTTAATAATTGGAAATCCTGATGCAGGTGTCAGAACTAGAACAGTTACTTCAAGTGAATGTCTTTATAATTCTTTTCTTTCTCAGACTGAACCAAAGAAAGTGGAAGAAGCTCTTCAAGATGCTGATTGGGTGCAAGCAATGCAGGAAGAGTTAAATGAAATTGAAAGAAACAAAGTCTGGACCCTTGTGCCAAGACCAAAGAACAGATCAGTTGTTGGTACAAAATGGGTGTTCAGAAACAAAACTGATAGTGATGGCATAATTACAAGAAATAAAGCAAGGTTGGTTGCAAAAGGATATTCTCAACATGAGGGAATTGATTATGATGAAACATTTGCACAAGTTGCTAGCTTGGAAGCCATAAGGATATTTTTGGCTTATGCTGCTCACAAAAAGTTTACTGTCTTTCAAATGGATATGAAAAGTGCTTTTCTCAATGGAGAATTGGAAGAGGAGGTATATGTTGAACAACCTCGAGGCTTTGTAGATCCCAAATATCCAAATCATGTCTACAGGCTTGATAAAGCACTTTATGGCCTTAAGCAAGCTCCAAGAGCATGGTATGAGACTTTAGCTCAGTTTCTTCTGGAAAGTGAATTTAACAGAGGAACTATAGACAAAACATTGTTCTACCTCAACCATGGAAATGACTTACTTTTGGTTCAAATATATGTTGATGATATCATCTTTGGTTCTACAAATGACAGACTTTGCAAAAAGTTTGCCAAACTGATGCAGTCAAGATATCAAATGAGTATGATGGGGGAACTCAGCTATTTTCTGGGCCTTCAAGTCAAGCAGAATGAAGAAGGCACTTTTATTTGTCAAACCAAGTACACCAGAAACTTGCTGAAGAAATTTGGAATGCAAGACTGTTCAAGTGCATCCACTCCCATGGCCACTGCCACAAAATTGGATAAGAATACTGGTAAATCAGTAGATATTATTGATTACAGAAGTATGATTGGCTCTTTACTCTATCTAACTTCTAGTAGACCTGATATCATGTATGCTACCTGTCTTTGTGCAAGATTTCAAGCAGATCCAAGAGAACCTCACTTAACAGCTGTGAAAAGAATATTCAAGTATCTTAAGGGAACAGCTGATCTGGAATTGTGGTATCCCAGAGAATCAGATTTTAAACTAATAGGTTACTCAGATGCAGATTTTGCAGGTTGCAAAATTGACAAGAAGAGCACAAGTGGAAGCTGCCAATTTCTTGGAGGCAGATTGGTTTCTTGGTTTATCAAGAAACAAAAGTCAATTTCCACATCAACTGCAGAAGCAGAGTACAGTGCTGCAGGAAGCGGTTGTGCACAGATTCTTTGGATGAAGAATCAGTTACTGGATTATGGGTTAACATATTTTAAAATCTCTATTTACTGCGATAATCAAAGTGCTATTGCTATGATAAGTAATCAAGTTCAACACTCAATGACAATGCACATCAGCATTAGGTACCACTTTATAAGGGAACATGTGGATGAAGGTACAGTGGAATTGCACTTTGTTCCAACAGATCAACAACTAGCAGATATCTTCACAAAACCACTGTGTGAAGCTACTTTTACAAGATTGGAAATTAACTTGGAATGGTTTCAGGTTCTTTCTCTAAATCTGCTTAGTTTTTGTTCTGCTGCATCAGACTTTATGATCAGTATTTACAGATATTACTATCTTTGTGTATTCTATGCTTAATTGAAAATTGCTTAAGTACTGATTGTTGTCTGATGTGAATTTCTAAACTCTGATAGTGATATGAATATTTCTGTGACTATTCACTCCTATGAGGATAACTGCGCTAGATGTTGACCTAGTAGTCTTTAATATACTAAAGATCCCATGTTTGAAGTAATTGTTTATGTGGAAATCTTTTAACACAAGCAAATTCTGATATTGAGCTTAGTTAAATTTACTTTGTGTATCTTATTACTAAGTCAAAAACTAGAATAATGCTTCTAATCTGTTAAGTTCTGATGTTAGTAAATCTGATGGATGTACTAAGTGCTGATAAACCTCACTTATCAAAAGAAAAAGAAAAATGAATAAAAATCAGGTACTCCTTTGAGATCTAGAGTAAAAATGTGGAAGAGACGACCCAAGTGCATTTGCCGGTATTAAGTTATATGCATCAGAAAAGCAAAAATAAATATTTTTCTTGGTGACTTTTCACACTCTATGATTACTGGAAAAATACTCTGATAATAGCATAAATTCTGATAAGCAGTCGTGACTCACTTACACTGAGAAGCCACTGTAAAATGGAATTTTAAAAGATGTATAAAATGAGCACAAAACAGTTGAGGTAGACTCATGCATGAACTCATTCTAAAGTAGACTTCAGAATTTTGACAGATTTTGAGCAAAGTTCTTAGTTATGCCTTATTTCTAAGATGTACTGAAGTAAATCAGACTTTAATCTTTATCTGATATTTAGCTTATTGCACACACATACACTCCATATGAATGATGAAAATTATCGTGATGATAAATGATATTTTAGATGAACAGTTTATGTGTCAGATTGCATTAATTCTGAGAATAGGTTCTGATGATTAAGTTCTGAAAAACCGAAATCAGAATTTGTGTGAAGAATTACAGAAATAGGCATTCACTTTTCGAGTTAAGAAATCATGTTCTGATGACTGTTAAGTTCTGATATAAGTCTAAGTTCTGATATTAACACCTGATTCTTTACTTGACTTATTTATGGTTAAAATCTGAAACAGTCGTATTTGAAATCAGAATATATTTAGGTGAGATATTAACAGTCAATTTAATTTGGACTAGTGGTACACAGCTATGCACAATAATTTTTACTTGTTTCATGTGCGCATTAAATCATGTTTTACACTTCCAAGAGTTGTTTTTATTCTCATCAGTCCAGGGAGACGAGACAAAATTATTTTTACCTACACTCATTAAATTTTACTTGCGTCTCCTGACATTCCATTGGCTATATAAACCAACACTTCACTCCAGCCAGCACATCTCTAAATTTCTCACAAACTCATTATCGTTTTATTCTTAACACCAAAAATGGCTGCGTTTGGATGGTTTTACAATTATGGCGATGAGACTGTACATGTCTTTATAAATGGAATTCCAACTCCATACCCTATCGCCAACATCCCTCACAATCTCTGGATTCAATTTCCAGAGATTATTAAATGTGATATGTTGACAGTTCGAAGAGAACTACATCTCCGTCGCCTTCGACAGCAGGAGTGAATCATTCGTCTCGCTGTTCTTTTTGTTGAGAGTAGGAAGAAGAAATAGTTTCTGCTCCCTGTTTATCTTCACCGTCAGCTTTGTCAGGCTTCTTAGCTTAGGACAATAGTTATTGGTGTTAGGAATTGTAGCTTAGGACAATCTTGTAATTTTGTAATGTAATTTAAAATTTCATGAAATGTATTCACTCAGTATATTAATGAAATTTTATATTTTTGCAAGATTCTGTCTCTGAGTTGTTTGGTGTTTTGATGCATTTTTAAATCCTGATTTATCCATATTCTGATGACCACTTTATCTCTGATACAAATCAAGTTCTGATTCTGACGTGGCAGCTCGGTTTACTTGATTTATTTTTTGGTCATTCTCCCACTCATTGTATTTTTACAGGATAATGGACTCGCAGTGAAAATGATTTACTAAGTGGGATCAGTTTTAAATTTTAAAATTAAAACTGAACTACATTACTTAATGGGATTACTTGTTAAATGAAACAATTTTTCCTTGAAAAACTGCATGTGATAAGTAATGATTACTGTTTTCCCGTGCCCATTAATTATTCTTTACTGCTGCATGTCTGACAGGTGTCCAACGGTTACTTTTTCTACCGTGTATAAGTAAAAGAGAGAGAAGATTGTAAAATCTTTTATTTACTTTCACACTTTATCTCTCTTTCTTTACTTCTATTCTCTCTTATCACCTGACGTTTTTTTCATACAGACATTTTATCAAACACCTTACAGGCAACCTTATTTCTCAATTTTTCTCATGGCACCTAAGGATTTGATTATAGATGGAGCCAAGTTTGTACCCAACAACTATGCTGCAATCTTAAACCATGATGAAGCTCCATCTGAGTTGCATTTTGTGCAAAATCTTCTAGCACAGTGAAATTGGGTATGCATTGACCCAGCCTCAAGTCATTTCCAGCCAACAAATTCTGACGTTTTGGCGGACTGGGCATTTTGATAATGGTGGTGCTACTGGTACTCCAAGCATTATTTTTGAAGTAAATGATGTTGAGCATGTGGTAACTCCTGGAGCAGTTCGCAAAGCTCTACATTTACCAGAAGGCTGCATTTTCTCAACAGCGGAGGAACCAGTTCTACAGGAGCTCATGGCCAATTTGAGGTATGAGAAGAGTTTGGCCAAGTTTGGACAGTTGAAAAGAGCACATATGAGAAAGGAATGAAGCTTTTTCTTCGACTGCATCACTAAAGCATTCGGCAATAAGTGTTCCAACTTTGATGCCATTCATATTATGAGTCAGCACATCGGGTATGCTATTATTAACCAAACTCATTTTGATTTTGCAAGTGCTGTGCTAGGCTTTATAGGGGATAAGATGACAGAGGATAGAAATGTAGTATACTTTGCTAGATTCTGTCAACTTATATATACTTTTTGTTGTGCTAATGTACCTCAAACAGCCAGTTCTTTATTTCCACCCTTTAAACTTGCAAAACGGACTTTTAATGACTTGGTAAATGCTGACCTTAAGAAGAAGGTAGTTAGACCCTTACAGATACCTCAGTCTGTAAAACATATCTCGGTAAATGCTGATCCTCTAACCTACAGATCTGTCTACTCTGATGTTCAACCCACCACCACAACAAACATCAGAACATACCACACACACTCCTCAACCTACTCAACCCTCTATCAGAACACATCTCAAACCTTCACAGATAACTCAACCTTCATCATCAGAAAGACTATACCTCAGAAGCCTTCATCTTCCAAGCCCAAGAGGACAAAGACTATACCTCAGACACCACAGAAGAGAAGGAGGATTGTTCTGAGAGATGAGTCAGACAGTGAGGAACAGGTTCCTGCATCAGAACCTGTTGTTAAAGAAGCTGAGAAGGTCCCTTCTCAGAAGGATACTGAAATTGGGGGATCTAAGCTTCTCAAAAGGCTTAGAAGAATGTCTTATGCTGAAACTCCCAAGGAATCTTCTTCTTCAAAGAAAAGAAAGAAACAGAGAGCTCACAGGCCAGTTTCCGAGGATGAGGATGAAGCAGCTAAGGAAGGAGATCAGGAATCTCTGATCTCAAAAGAGCCAAAATTTGCTGAAACTATTGCATCTCCACCTCCATTGTCACCAACTCAGGAAGCTGCTACAGATAAAGCATCTACACCACCTGTGTCTCCTGTAAATGAACCAGTATCTACTGTAGACCCAGGCACAAGTGCTGAAATTGATATTCACAACCTGGTTGTGCCTGAGGTTCTCTACTTAGAAGCTCCACCAGCTCCACTCAATCCATCAACAACACCAGCACCTGATGCTAATGATACTCCAGAATTGTCTACAACACCTTCTCTGCATCTAGACATTGAAGATTAGACTATAGGTGAGCATCAGAATATGGCTGTTGATCAGAACTTGGAAGCAGATCAGCACTTAGAGGATGATGTTGAAGCCTCCATAGCCTCTCATACTGTTCTTTTATCAGAGGATGTTGAATTTGTAAGTTCTGATGCTGCAAATGCTGCTAATACTGGTGATGCTGCTATAAATACAGATGCAGATGAAGCTGGTCCATCAGGACATGCACATCAACAAACTGTTCTTAAATCTGAACTAGTCAAAAAGTTTGTTCGAGGAGATGCACCAGTACCTTGGAGTGAAACTCCTAGAGGACAGGAGTGGACTGAGGAGTGGAACACAGTTACCTTTGTTCCATCTGAAAATACTCTTGCTGAGCACTTGGCAAAAGCTGATGAGATGCTTATTAATGATGATTTCAAGACACAGCTTGTCACTGCATTGAGTACTAGACATCTTCAAGGTCTACATTCAACAACTCATGCAGAGATGCATAAAATTCAGGAAGAATTACTCAAGCAAGAGATGACTAAGAAAATTGACAAAAAAACTTTTTCCAACCTACCTTTGACAGAGTTGCTTACATTGAGAAGACCCAAGAGAAGTAACAGTCTCAGATTGATGAAATTTTGAAAAATCAAGCTTCTCAGCAATCTCAACTCGATGAGATCCAATCCTCAGTGGGATTGCTTGTCTCTCTTCTCTTACATGCTGATGCCATAAAGGGGGAGAAAGTAATTAAGTCCAAATGCAAAACTGTTAAGACACTGAACGAGAAGGATGATGAAAAGGATGACCAGGGAAACTCTGGAATGGGTGGAGGTCATGGTCAAGGTAGAAGTCTCTCATCAAGAAGAGCTGGAACTATAAGTCATAGAATAAGTTCTGATACTGGGAGAAGAATAACCTCTGATACTGGTAAAAGGATAAATTCTGATGAACATTTGGATCTTGATAAAGAAATTTCAAGACAGTTATTTCTGAAAGAAAATCCAGGAATGGACTTTGAGAGTCTGATGGAAGAAGAAGCTAGACTTAAGTCAGAAAAAGTTAATTCTAAATCTGAAGCTTCTATTGGTAAAAAGAAACTTCCTAAGGCCAAAGACATTGTGATAAAAGAAAGGACAAATCTTGAGGTAACCAAGACTAAATCACAATTGCAGATAGATCCAAGATCCAAGGGCAAAGAAAAAGTTGGTGAACCTATAAAGGTTTATGTGCCTCCTGTGGATGAAGAAATTTCTGTTGAAGATGCTGATCTTACTATGACTTCAAGAAAGATTTCTAAGACAACCTCTGACATGGCTCAAGTTGTTCAGAGTCAAGATATAGTTAGTTCTGATATAACCAAGAAGCAAGTAACCTCTGACGTAGCTCAAGTTGACTTGATATCAGAAGATAAATCAAAGGAAACCTCTGACATTGCTCATGTTAAATCCTCAAAGTTACTCCTACCAGGTTTCACCAAAGCCAAACAGACTCAAACTTTGAAGACTGCAGCAAGTGGTTTTGAAGCAAGAATGGTTACTAGAAAGGAAGCAAGAGATAAATCTGGATTGGGTAGTGCTAATGAAAGAAAAGTACAGAACACAACCAATGATCCAACTTCCTTAAGTGAACCAGGTATTGGAGCAACTGCTGAAAGATTGAATCAACTAGAATCTGTACAAATGGTTTACCATACTTACTTGAAAGAACACATCTTGTTATATTTCATGACAGATGGTAGGGTTTACCATATAAGGTAAAATTCTATTCCACTGAAGTATTTTGAAGAACTGGAATATGTATTATTCTTACTTCAAGTGAATGATAGAATAACAAAAAGTGCTGCAAATTATTTGAAGACTCAAATTCAGAGACAGAAAAGACTTTATTCTGTAAAGTCTGACAGCACATATCTTCCAAAATACAGAGATCACAAGGGTGATATTGTTGAGATGAAGCCTAACTCTGCTAAGATTATAACTACCTTTCTGGGTTATAAGGCTGTAGAATTCAATCTTGAGTCTGACAAGACATATTTGATCAGACTGGATCAGGACATAAGGAAAGCTAGAATTAATGATCTCAGGGCTGCCATCTTCCAAATTGGTGAAGATTCTGCAGAGCTTAAAGATGTTAAAAGGAGGATGATTGATGAACTCAGATATGCTGAAAGATGTTTGTTAAAGAACTATCTAAGAACAACTCCTGACATCAGAGAGATCAGAAAGTGAAGCCAAGTCAAGATCTACAACTGATCAAATTCTGATATGTATACAGACTGAAGTTGTTATCAAAAATTAAAGTTGGTAAAGCTTTAAGGACTGTAAGTTGTAGTTATCTAGTTAATTTCTCATGCATTTGTACTTAAATGTTTTTGACATCATCAAATATCCGTTAAACTTGTATATTATGCTAATTTACAAGTTGGGGGAGATTGTTAGATATATTTGATAATGTTATGACTAATATGATTTATGTTTAGTTTTCAGATCTTACTTAAACAGGACAAATCAGTAATTAACCGAAATCAACACTTATACTGAAGTCAGAACTTAAGTCATCAGTACTTAAGGTTCAGGAGATATTTATCAGAAGATAATATCAGGACTTAAAGGAAACGTTCAGATAAGGAAGGAGGCTGATTGAAGGAAGAGAAGACCGAGACAAACGTAAAAAGAGATATGCATGAAGAAGGAATTCTATGAAGAATAGAATACTTGGAAGAAAAGATATCTGATTGATATATTTTAGGAAGCAGAATTATATTCCATATCAATTAGCGATTATCTTGTAACTGTGTAGTATATAAACACAGACATAGGGTTTACATTATAAGTGTTATCATTATCGAGAATATTATTCATTGTAACCCTAGAAGCTCTCATGATATTTGTTCATCACTGAGAGAGGACAGTTCCGTATTATAACAGGGTTTATTGCTTTGAATAAAGTCTATTTTCTGTTACTTGTGTTATTTGAATTCGATTTGATTGTGCTATACACTGTATTCAACCCCCTTCTACAGTGTGTGTGACCTAACATTTTTCTTATTGTTAATCTACTTACCCCATAGTCAATGCCAAATTTGTTGATCAAACTACATTTGAGTTTGTTATAGTTGTAGTTTAATGATAATATATAGCTAATATATTTCTTCTCTGAATTTTTTAATCTATTTTGCCTTGCAGTGCCAACAGGGGAGGTTGAAGTTTCAACACGGGGGAGGCTGGAGGAGTAATATTTAAATCCGGAAATACATTTGTTGCCATCTTTGCTGTCTGCTTCACCACCTGCTTTAAACTTCTGTAAAGTTTATATAAGGACTTGCATATTTTTTGTATAAAGTGGTGTTAGTGTAGATTGATGAAAAGTGTAAAGTACCGTGTTGTACTTATAGTAGTGGCATGGAGCCAAAAACTGTAATCCAAAATGTAACCTAGACGGGATTTTTAATCATATTTCCCTCCCTTTTTTAATCACTCCAGTATATTAGTTTAATATAACCCACTCGTCTTTCTTATCTATATACTTGCATGGTTTAATTTGTTATTGTATTTATATAATCTTATAACTATTTTTATCATATTATTTTAAGGATATTTTAGATCTTATAATTTTTGATTTAATTTTTAAGCCATTATTTTTTGAAAGAAAATTTGGGGCGTTCATTTTAAAACCAGACCGAACCGAACTATTTTAATTCAATCCGGTTCATTCTGATTCGGTCAAATAAAAATGACATTTTGATTTTCATTCTATTCTATTTGGTTTGATTTTGGACCGAACTAATAGAACGTTCAGCCCTAGCGTGCTAAATGAGTCGGGGTTACATGAGTCGATCGAGCTGAGTTGGCGCGCAAGCGCAACACTTAAAAAATTAAAAAAATATTAAAATTTAATTTATAAGTAATAAAAATAAATTTAAAAAATAATTTACATCTAAATTTTAAACGAGTATGAGTAAGAATATAAGTCGAGTCGAGTTTTCAGTTTTCAAGCGCTAATAGAGTTCGGTATATACTCAGTTCGTCTTTAACTAAACAAGTTTGAACTTGTGTCAGAATTCAGCTCGTATATGAGTTCGAGCCGATTTCAACTGAATGAGTTTGTGCTTAAATTGCTAAGTTATGTTATAGATGTTAATTTTATTGAAGAGTCTTGGTATTTGTTAGGTATGAATACAACACCGAGGGGGGGTGAATGTGTTTTGGCTTAAATGTTTGATTTTGATCTAATTTGGCTTTAGCAGTTGGTTGTTGTCAATGATTTAGTAGAGTAGATTATAAACATAAATAATTGTGCAGATATGTAAAACAAAAGATCTTCAAAACTCACTTAATTTTATATTAAAAATCAAGCAGTGTTTTGCTACAAAATCTCTAAGTTCTTGTTTTAGAACTTAGCTTCTTTCTTGAGAGAGAACACACAATTTTCTATCTAGATTATCCTTCTTAACTAGAGGACCAGTGTTAACTTTATAACTCAGTTAACTGCTGGTTTCCACAGTGGATAATAAACATGCTATTAGCTTTTCTAAACTGTCACTTGTCATTTCTATTTATAGAAAAACAAATCTTCCATTTCTGGCTTAGCATATCTTTAGCATCCCGTGATTAATTTAATCTCCTCTGTCAGTTAATCTTTTCCATTGATCTTGCACATCTCTCAAGCTGCTTTTTGTAGACTTGTCAATCCAGCAATGTGAATTGTTTGTTGATTTGCAACCTTGGATATTAAACTGTTCTGCAATTCTGTACTTAGAGAAATTTCTTCACTTCGAGATCTCCAATAAAGCTGTAGAGAACTCGACATCTCGATAGGCATGTTGGCTTGTCGATATCTCTGAAACTTCATTGTTGACTTGACTTATCGACAACTCTGAGTTCTTTAGTGAATTTTGGTTTATCGATAACTCAGAGTTCTCTAATGGATTTTGGCTTATCGATAACTCAGATTTCTCTAATGAATGTATACTTGTCGATATCTCTGAGTTCTCGAATGGGTATTTGACTTATCAATATCTCCAATAGCATTTCCTGAGTTCTCGATAGACAATTCCTGAGTTCTCGATAGTCTTTCTGAGTTCTCGAATGACTTCTCTATAACACTAATTATGTGACTTTTAGAGATCTTGACTTAGAATGTTTTACACCAAATAGATTTATTCAACTCCAAGCTTCTTCATAATTCTTCTGAGGCATGATCTTCTTGATCTTCTTCCAGATAGAATTCTTAGGCTTGACACTGTTTAGAGAAAAATGCTCCAGTCTGCTCCATTTACATTTTACAGACATGAAGTGTTACAAGTATGAATTACAGATTAAGGTTAAAATACAACTAATCTTAGGGTTGTCAGTATGACTTAGTCTTGTTATGATACATGCATGTCTTGCACAACAATCTCCCCCAATTTGTGAGAAGATTGCTTATCATAAATTCATGCCTGTTAACAAGATTAACCCCAAGTTAAAGAATAAAAATAAAATGATACAAAAGTTGATACAACACTTGTGCATTGAACATTTGACAGCTTACAATGATTAAGTAAAGACTGAGCTTTTTTATTCTTTCTCAAATATGTTCTTAATCTGCACAAGTATTTATAATTCTTCTAGGATGGGGGTGTCAGTTAGAGCCTCTATTAGTTTCAGCAAATCTGGCTTAGGATAACTATCTAACATCCCTATCCTGTATCTTGACAAAGAGTCAACTTTTGCATTCAGAAATTTTCCATCCTTTGAGATTCTGCTCTTGCCTGCTGCCTTCAACTCTTCTGATCTTCTGATATACTCATCAATGTCATGCTCATACTTTCTCCTCCTTTCAGCTAGCAACTCTATATGCTTATCTCTCATCTTCTCTCTGTTAACTACAAACACTTCCAATAATGTTCTCCATGCCTTAGTGGCTGAATCTTTACCATTCATCAAGTTTATCACCCTTTTCAGTTCAACAATTGAGAGAGAATCATTTAGTCTATCTCCAAGCTTTTCAAAGGACCCATCACTGTAGTAGATTCTGACTTCTCTAATGTTAACAACCCAAATTCTGACAATTCTTTCAGCTAACTGTTGGAAGTAGTCTTCATCTGAATTCACAACATTTAGAGGTTGGAAATCATCATGATCATATCTGTTCCAGATGGCCTTTTCACCAAATCCATGATCATTGAGAAATTCAGCTCTTAGTTGTCTTCTTCTTTGTCTTCTTTGTCTTCTGAGTCTTCTCTTGACATTGGCTTCCTTTGGACCAACTCCAACTATTTTGAAGTATGTTTTATGGGGTGGCTTGAATGAAGGTATAGTTTTGAGTCTTTTCAGAAAAGTCTGGCTGTGAGTGATTTGAGTTTTGAGGAAAGAGTTTGTTGTGAGCTTGTAGAAATATTTAGGCTTAGAGGTTTGAGATTGAGCAGTTTTTGATGAGATTGAATGTGAAGGTTTAGCAATTGGTATTTAGATATTTAGGGTTTGAAGAGGTTGTGAGGTATCATTATTTTGTCTTTGTCTCCTTCCACCCCTCCTTTGAGTCTCCGATCCACTTTTCTTCTCCTTTTCTTTCTCACTATCACCTTTCCACCAATTGTCTTGCTAGATTGACTTGAGTTTGAGTCAGAAGGATTTTGACCATCTTTCTTCTGCTCATCATCACCCAAGTCATCTGTGTTGATTTGAGTTTTAGGCAAATTGGCTTCAGGGTTATCAATGTATCTCCTCAAAATCTTGATCATAGCTTCATCTTCACCAGTCTTCAATTTCTTACTTTTTAGCTCAGACTCAAGCACTATTATCAGTCTTCTGTTGGCCATGACACAGTTTTTAGGTACTTGGAAATATTTTAGTTGCTTGGTTGTAGAGCAGATATAGTGCACCCCTTTGCTTGGATGTAGGTAGGCTTCTGGGAATGCAGCTTCTTGAGTCTTTTTCAACTCTGCTAGTAGCATTTTCTCTTCATTGTTGATTATCCTGACTTTGTTAATCAAAATGTCTACTTCAGATGCTCTTCTGGAAATTAGATAATTGAAGTTGAATTGCATACATCTGTTTACACCAGTATCATTAAGATTGATCACTATCCTTTTCTCCAAAAACTGGTCCTTGACTGGGATTTGCAGCACCCTGATATAATTGATAGTCTTTTCCAAGGTCTTTCTGTAAGTGAAGAAATTATTGTTGAGAGAGTTCCTTAATCCAGTGAGCAAGTTGTCAAACTCTTGTGTCATTCCTGGACCTTGAGCAGCCATAAGGAACCTCTCTTGTTCTAGCCCTTGTTCTTGACTTTTGACTGTTGATTGTGCTAGCCTTGCATCTATCTCCCCCTTAGTCTTGGTGACAGGCATGAGTAGGGGAGTAGGAATCTCAGGTCTTACAGCTTCAGGCAATGCTGGCAGTGGTATGTTGAGTTTTCCCATAATGGCTCCCAAAGCAACTGTATTCTGCATTTGTAGATGCTTATGGGACTCCACTAGGGCCTGAATATCATGTTGTTGACTCTCAACCAATGTAGTTAGAGCTCTGACCTGTGAAGATAAATCTGAGTTGGAAGCTTGAAGTGAAGAAATTTGATCTTGAAGTTCTCTTATTTGAGGAGTAGAGATTTTGGTGGAAAAGGACTCAAAGTGTTCATCAACAGCTTTTCTGACACCTTCCATGAGAAGAAATGAAGGCTTATACCTAGCATAATGAATTTGATCTAGCTTGACCCTGGTATCATTTGAATTTGTGATATGAGCTTGAACTTGATCAAACAGGGCCTTGAAAGAGCTCTTCATTTTTGACACTTCCTTCTCTATGGAGGCCAGATCCATCCTTGACATTTGCTCAGAGAAAGACTGGAATTGATTTTTGATGTCCTTTTGAGAAGGCACAATATCATCCATCTTTTCTTTGATCAACCTCCTGACTTTATCTTCATGTCCAGTTAGTTTTACTTCAAGGGCCTTTCCAAAGAGATGGAAAGCCTTGAGTTGAGCTTTATGCACTTCCATAATGGCATCATAGACTTCAGGAGGAGTGAGAGTTTTAGCATTGCTTCCCAAGATAGTTATGTATTCTCTCCTGAATCTTGCCAAAACTTCATCCATTTCTGCCACATGGTCACCAGACAACTAGGCATCTACATTTCCATCTTCTTCAGCCTCTTCTACTATCTTCTCCTTCTCTCGTTCAACCTCTTCATTGAAGCATAGCAGTATAGCTTGATAGTCCTGGTTCCCATGTTTGAAGTGAACAATTGCTGAGAAAGATTGGCCAAGCCTCAGATTTGATCTACCAACATATCATCAACTGTAGAAGGCTGAACTTCCATATCTTGTAGCGATTGAGCCATGACATGTGGTTGGCTGGATTGAGATGTGGATGGTTGCTGAGAAATGTCCAAAGAACCACCTGTGACTGAAGTGACAGTTTGATTCACAGATAAATCTGTGGTTTTGACAGTTTGTTGTTCACCACATGTAGTGGGAACCTCCATTGGAATTGGAGAGAATTTGATTGGGTTACTGTCATGTTCACCAGCCTCAAACCTTTGTGCACCTTGGAGAGCACTGTCACATAAGTGTGATAAACTTGCCTCTCCCATAACAGGGTCATTGGAAATTGTACTCCTAGCTTCAACTGTCAAGGCAAGTTCAGATAGGGTTTTGAGGGGAGTTGTTCCTTATAGAGGAACCTCCAATTGAATTGGAGAGGATTTAGACAGCTCTCCCTCAAGAGTACTACCCTCAAACCTATTCATCTGTGAAGATGATTGTGCACATGAAGGTGCAAGAGTGACCATGGGGTCTTCAGTAAAAACTAATGAAACCCCCCATGTTTGTGATGGTGTCATCAAGGTCTACCCCGGCTAGTAGCATCTCACCATCTAGATGTTGGTTCTGGGTGGTGAGCACAGTTTCATGAACCATGTCACTTGAGTGTTGGTGCACTTGAGAATCAGATTCAAGTGCTCTATATGATGAAGAAATTTGAGAGATTGGAGAAGTTTGCTCAGTTGTGAGTGTTGGCAGCTCCCCCTGAATGGATGAGGGAGCTTCAAGTGATGTGCCCTCACTGTGTGTGTTATCCTTATTTCTTCTACCATACACTCTATGTGCAGGTTGTGCTGATTCAGTACAGGATGCATTGGGGTGAATGCTCTTTTCAATAGATACACCATGTTGAGAGGATGCATCTAGTAACTGTTTACTCCCCATTTGTTCAACTGTGCCCTTTTGGGAGGACACATAGGTGTTTTGAGTGGTCAACTCAGGTAACTTACTCTTCTTTGGTTTCGTGACCAAGGGTGACTCTGGTTCAGTTTGAATTATTTCACTCTCATTTGCAACAACAAGGGTTGGTTCCTTTCTCTTCTTTTTACTCACTTCAGTCTTTTGAGAGACTAAAGTGGTTGGTTTGCTAACATCTAGTGGTTTAGAGGAAGAAGCTGCAGCTTTGGAAGGTCCCTGTTGATGTGTCTGTGTTTGTGCTTCCACAGGCTCAGGAACCATAGCTGAACTAGCAAATTTAGGAGCCCTCATGTCTGGCATAGGGTAAGGATAAGTCCTGAATCTTTCCAACATAAATGGAGTGATTCTAAGACTTACACTCACCTTATTCTTTGAAGTAAGTGAGCCAAATATTATTTTGGACACTTGCTTACAATTGCCAATTCTACTACTATCAATACCAGCTAACAAATGTATGTCATTTACTTTATAAGCTAAAGTAGACATAATAAACCTTGGCAAAAAGATTTCTTTACCACTATTCTTCAAAGGCATAGTAAGTCTGGTAACCAGCTCCTCCATAATTAGAGCCCCAACATTCAGATGCCTGTTGTGAGCTATTGAGAACACCAGCTTCTGCACCACACTTGAGATGTTGTCAAAGCCAGTTTTTCTGCAAGTGAAAGCCCTCACTACAGAATCAAACACAAAGGACCATTCCTTCCTAAGGTTTGTCCTGTTCAGGCTTGCCAAGTTGATTGAGCCACTGTAGTTGATGAAGTCCAAGAATTCACTCAGCTCATCTGCAGTTGGCATCTCTCCATAATTCTCAGTTGGCAATCCCAGGGCTGTATTCACATCAGCAGCTGAAAACTCAATTTCCTGGCCTCCAATTGTGCATGTGACCACCATAGAAGTGACATTCTCTAGAACAACTGTCCTAGTTATAGCTGATGTCCAAAATTCATGAAGAACGTCCAAATACAACATAGGACTTGCAGTTAAAGCACCTGCAATATAAGATTCAGAAAGAAACTTCACAAACCCCTTGAAACTATCAGGGGCTTGGTTAGCATCAAGAAAAGAAATAAAGTTAGTTCCCTTATCTGGAATGATAGCTCTAATAATGTTTTGTGCCATTTTAGTGTTTAGAAGTAGTGGGTAAGAAAAAGTTTTGAGAAAGGAGCAAAAATAAGAGAGAAATCGCCTTTTGTCTGAAAACTAGGTCACTTGAGATCTCGAGAAAGTGTAAGTACAGTGTATGTATCGAGAAGTCTGGGTATTTATAGAAAAAGTAAAATACTTATCGAGAAGTCAAATAAACGTTTGATATTAAACTTATCGAGAAGTAATTTTGAATATGAAAAAGGTACATTCAAGAAGTCAAATGACTTATCGAGAACTCTGATAAATGACCAGTTTGTCCAAAAAGAACTAAAATAATTCTAATTTATTTGAATTGAATCAAATTAAAATCAGAATACATTTTCCAAAAGTATTTGTCTAAAATAATTTATTGAATTAAATTATTTTAGTTCTGAGTTATTGATAAGTCTCAAAATATCCTTGTCGAGAACTCTGTGAATTAACACTATTAGAGAACTCTACATGGTCTTATCAATAAGTCATAATAGAGCTTATCGAGAAGTCATTCGAGAAATCTGTAAATAGACTTGTCGAGGACTCACTCGAGAACTCTAAAATGACTTGTCGATAAGTCATTTTGACTTATCGAGAACTCAGTTCTCTATACCTTTGAGTACTGTTATTCTGTCTTGTGTTAATTTTACACATTTTAAGATGTAAATTATCAACTAAGCAGTTTACTTAGAATTTGAAATATTCTAAGTTAATTTTTGAATTTTTAAGAAAAATACAGAGATTCTGAAATATTTATAATTCATATTTCAGTTAATTTCCAATTAAATCAAACTAGGTTGATTTATTAGAAATTAATCTGCTGCAACACATTAGCTGAGTTCTTTGCCTTAGGATGAAGAATTGAGCATTCCAATTTCACTCACAAGTCTAATGAAGGTTGCTTCATCCAAAGGTTTAGTAAAAATGTCAGCTAATTGTTTTTCTGTTGGAACAAAAATGAGCCCAATGGTAACATTTGTAGCATGTTCCCTGATAAAATGGTACCTAACATCAATGTGCTTTGTTCTAGAATGATTAACTGGATTAGCTACTATAGATATGGCACCAGTATTGTCACACATAATAGGAATATTGTGTAACACTAGACCATAGTCCATTAGCTGATTTCTAATCCAAAGCACCTGAGCACAACAACTTCCAGCAGCTATATATTCAGCTTCAGTTATGGAAGTTGACACATATCACTATAAGAAAAATGTCCATAGACATCGGTTTCTGACCGATGTCTATGTTGTTTTGCAACCGATGTTGATGTCGGTGATGTCTATTCTAGACATCGGTCATACACCGATGTCTTTTACCCCATTAGACATCGATTTCATTATGAAAAGCTGATGTCTATGTGGCCAATTAAACATCACTTTGACCTGATGTCTATATAGGTTGTAAACATCAGTTTGCACTTACAAAAACTGATTTGTATTTTATTAGCAGACATTAATTTTTACACAATAAAAATTATGTATATTTAGTTATTACATTACTTACAAAATACAAAAATCAAATTACTTTTGGACCAAAATAACAACAAAAAATGAATTGAATATTAACAAAAAAAATTTCAGTATTATCATTCTCACATTAGTGAGTAAAACAAATGTGACTTGCATATTCCTATTCTATTAAAACCAAATTGTTGATACATTGAAATTATTCTCGACACTCATCTCTCCCTCAGCTTTCATCCGTTTAATTGCAACTTTACAGCCATCTTTAAGAAGGCCCACGTACACATGGCTGCTTCCCCCTATTCCTATCAAGTTAGAGTTGGAGAACTTGTTTGTTACAATTTCCAGTTCAGAGTATGAAAATCGTACAAGTGTTCCCTATATTGTTCATGTTCTGATCCTGGATAAGAGTGAAGCCCTTTTAAGCATCCTGCATAACATATGAGATCACAGATTTCTTTAACATCTACATCGTCAGTGAACAACAAGTCGCAATTATATAAAATTAAACATATGTTTCTATAACAAAAATACAGAAAACATTACAAATTAAAGACAATACAACAGACGGAGGAGAAAAGACCCAATGCTGGATTCAAAGATAGAAACAATAAAATAAATAAAGGTTAAGAAGATCAGGGAAAAGATACATTACCACTTGTTCTGCAATTTTCACATGGCACAAATTGTATAAACTAATAGCTTTATCTTCTAAAGCAGCAAAGGAAAGAGCCATCACGATAACAGAAAACAAGAGAATAAGCACAAGAAATTTGCTGGACTCTTTTTTTTCCCAATAGACTCCGCCTCAGATGTAGACCATGTTAAGTAACAACAAAAAATTACATAAACTGGGAAAAGGTGCAAAGTTATCAAAAAGAATTAATAGAAAAGACTAGGTATAACCGTATCAAACAAGATAATTCCATAAGTGAACAATATTTCAAATATATAGTCTCTCTGAAATCTACATAAGCCTTTACTTGTCATAAGGTTATAGAAAGAAACTTAAAAATTTAGCATTTAAGACACTTAAAAATTCACACCGAAAAAAATATATATTACTTTACTATAAACTTGTTGGAGCCTGGAAAGCTATATCATGAAAGAAGCAGGATGGAAAACTCATGCAGTTAAATTCACATTTTAAATACGTGTATGAACTACATAAATCCTTATCCCATACAATATTCTCGTGCAGCTGCATTACGCAAATGAAGCAACTAAAAGGCCTTAAATGTGCATGAACATGCATTTCTAATTCACTAATCATAGTTACTACACAGGCCAAACAACTACTGCAACGCAGGCCAACGAACTAGAAGCCATACGCACAAAAAAGAAAGAAATGAGAGCTTATAAAAGTTGATAACAGAACTACACAGATAAATATAGAAGGCTGAGATAAGATAAATGATACCTAAATAATCATACGCGTCACTTGATGAGTGGCATCAGTATCATTTGAACTATATTTCCAACCCAGCAAATCAATAGCTATTTATCTAAAAGAATTTAATTCGGATTGAGACATTTCATATAGTAATTATAGTAAATATTAAGTAAACATCACAGATGTATTACAATGTTTGCAACACAAATATGCAGGCTTCTATGCGAGTCGTGTCTCTATAAGAAATAAAATATGATTACCTATTGTTGTCTGGGTGAAGCTCACACATTTGATTATCATCACCAACAGCTAATAAATATCCAGACGACGTCAAACCCTGAAACAGAGAAATACTTCCCCATCACATAATCATTATCGTAAACCCTGAATGCAACAAACATCAGATACGTGACCACTACACAAATGCAATTCAAATTCTAATACAGGGTTATAAAAAAATTAAATAAGGAGAAATTGTCTACCAATATTTTATATTGTATACATATTATAATGTAATAACTAATGAAATGACACCTCACTATTTGAGTTCCACATAATGGTTCTCACAACATAAGAATTTGAAGATTATTCTAAAGTAAGTTGAAAATACTAAACTGTAAAGAATATATCATCCATATGTACAATTGCAACAATCTGTAAGAAAAAGGAAACTAGCTAAAGGACTTTTTCCTAATCATCTACCTATCATTTGGAAAGTAAGAGAGAAAGAAAAACAAGTTAAACTTAGTATTTCTTACCTAAATCCAAATGACAAAAAAGATTACCTTTGTGGGAGGATCATGAACTGTATAACAATCAGGAGTTATAACAGACAACCACGAACCAGGAAGCAGGTTCTGTACAGAGTAAAACACACATTACTAAATACAAAAATATGAATCAACATTATTTTTTGTTTCCAGTGGCTGCCTTGGGGATTTATTCAACAGTTGTATTCTAAATTTGTAACGTGGTTGCGCTGTTTTGGCTAACTTTTTTCTTGAGACAACTTTTTTTTAATAAAAAAATGACCAAAATAGAGATGTATAACTCACAAGTCATGCCTAACAATCATATCCGGCTATTCGTGCAACAGATGAACAATACATTGATATTATGCTTCTCTCAAACAAAATAATAAGAGTTATATAGCTGATTGTTTGTAGTTATCTTAACATACATAACCAAAATTATTCACTGCAGTCAAACAAACACCTATTTCATTCAAATTAGGATATCAAACCTGGACAGGAAGCACCATGAGTGTTAACATCATCCGAGGCCTGTACATCAAGAGATATAATGCTTAGAGTTCTTGATAAATTAATTTTTATATCAAATACAATACATTACAAGCAGAACCCCAATTTAAAAATTAGGGTTTTAATTTAAAAAATCTCAAATTCAAATATGCTTATAAATGCTAATCTACTATATTTACTCACCGAATTAGGGTTCAAAATAATCAATCCAGCCAAGTCAACCAAATAACCTTATCCACTCATCGAATCGGAGTTTGAAAAGATCAAACTGGATGAGTACTTGAGAAGTAAAAGTCAAGAGAATAGAGGTGATTAACTGGGTGAGTAGAAGACTAGATTTAGGGTCTTTGATGGTGAGATTTGAGAGAGAGAGGGAATCGAGAGAAAGGTGTGAGAGATAGAGAGAAATAACATGAGGTATTTGTTTTTAGTTTTTATTTAATGTATCTGAATGTAAAGGGGGGAAAGAAAAATGGTTAGGGAGGGAGTCAAAATTTGGTTAAAGTGGGAAATGAATTGGGAAGGCGCATGTTCAATTTTTAAAATTGAACTTAAGACATCGGTTTTCAAATAAACGATGTCCTAAAAATAGAAAGACATCAAATAAATGCGGGGTGATGTCTATTATGCTTTAGACATCAGTGGCATCAGTGACCGATGTCTAATGTGTGATGTCTATTATCATTTTTCTTGTAGTGTATTGTTGTTTCTTACTATACCAGGATACAAGTCTTTGACCAAGAAATTGACATCTTCCACTAGTACTTTTCCTATCAACCCTGCATCCAGCAAAATCTGCATCTGTGTATCCAACAACTTCAAAACCAGTTCCCTTAGGATACCATAATCCCAAGTTTGGAGTTCCCTTTAAGTATCTGAAAATCCTTTTTACAGCCATCAAATGTGATTCCTTTGGATTGGCTTGAAATCTGGCACATAGACAAGTAGCAAACATGATGTCTGGTCTACTAGCAATCAAATAAAGCAATGATCCAATCATCCCTCTGTAGCTTGAAATATCCACACTCTTGCCTTTCTTGTCTTCATCCAACTTGGTTGCAGTAGACATAGATGTAGATGCATGTGAGCTATCCACCATACCAAATTTCTTTAATAAGTCATTCACATATTTGGTTTGGCTGATGAAAATACCATCACTTCTTTGACTAACTTGAAGGCCAAGGAAGTAACTCAATTCTCCCATCATGCTCATTTCATACTCACTCTGCATTAGCCTAGAGAATCTTTGACACAGCTTTTCATTTGTAGATTGAAAGATGATATCATCCATATAGATTTGAACTAGAATCATATCTTCACCATGCTTCTTGTAGAAGAGAGTCTTATCAATAGTACCTCTGGTAAAACCATGTTTGAGTAGAAATTCTGACAGTGTGTTATACCAGGCTCTAGGTGCCTGTTTCAATCCATATAGAGCCTTGAGTAATTTGTAAACAAAGTTAGGGAATTATGGATGTTCAAATCCAGGTGGTTGTTGCACATAAACTTCTTCTTCTAGTTCACCATTAAGAAAAGCACTCTTGACATCCATTTGATACACCTTGAAATTTGAGTGTGCAGCAAATGCCAGAAAAAATCTTATTGCTTCTAGTCTTGCAACAGGAGCAAAAGTCTCATCATAGTCAATTCCCTCTTCTTGTGAGTAGCCTTTAGCAACCAGCCTTACTTTGTTTCTAATAACAATCCCATTTTCATCCATTTTGTTCCTGTACACCCACTTAGTTCCAATTATGCTTCTATTCTTTGGTGTAGGAACTAATTTCCAGACTTTGTTTCTCTCAAACTGATTTAGCTCCGCCTGCATAGCACATATCCAATCAGGATCCAATAGGGCTTCTTCAGTTTTCTTGGGCTCTACTTGAGATAGAAAACATGCATGTAGGCATCCATTAGCAGTTGCACTCCTAATTCTCACACCAGCTGAGGGATCACTAATAATAGCTTCTACTGAATGACTCCTATCCCACTTTTTAATGCGTGTCTGTTGACTAGTGCCTTCATCATTTTCTTAAGTATTACCATGACTATCATTTCCATTCTCTTCTTCTCCCCCTGAGTTTGTGCCATCAAATTCAGGCGTCTGAAGAGAGCTTTTATTCACATGATTTTGTTCAGAGGTCTCTTTATTTGTCACTTCTTGTGCCACAACTTCATCTTCCTCATCAGAATCACTATCAATGGTTAGAGTTTCAAATGCAAGGGTTTCAGCATCATTTACATCAAGGCATTCCAAGCCTGGACACTTGTCATCATCAAAAGTCACATCTGCGCTTTCCATAATTTTCTTTTGATCAATCACATAAACTTTTTAGGCTGTTCTTTCCAATGAATATCCCAGAAAAATTGCTTCAAAAACTTTAGAGTCAAATTTTCTTACATATTCAGAGTTGTCTTTTAGAATATAACACTTGCTTCCAAACACATGTAGATGCTTCACTGTAGGCTTCCTGTTAGACATGATTGAGTAGGGTAATTTGCCATGAGCTTTGTTGATGAGATATCTGTTTTGAGTGTAGCATGCAATATTAACAGCCTCTTCCCAAAAACTAGTTGCAATTGAGCATCTTGTAACAAAGTTCTAGCAGCTTCAACCAATGTTCTATTTTTCCTCTCAACTACTCCATTTTGTTGAGGTGTTCTAACTGCTGAAAATTTTTGAACAATGCCTTTGCTTTTGCAGAATTCACTTAATGTTGAGTTTCTGAATTCTGATCCATTATCACTTCTCAATCTTTTCACACTAACTTTTCCTTCAGCTTGCTTCTCAATTTTCTTGATGTGCTCAATTATAATGTTTGGAGTTTCATCTTTAGAGTACATGAACTCAACCCAAGTGTATCTTGAAAAATCATCAACCATGACAAGGGCATATTTGTTCCTTGAAATGGACAAGACATTTACTGGCCCAAACAAGTCCATGTGAATAAGTTGCAGAGGTGCACTTATGGAGTTCACAGTTTTTGACTTGTGACTAGATCTTTTCATCTTTCCTTTCTGACAAGCTTCACAAACTTCCAGTTGAGCAAATTCCAGACTGGGCATGTCTCTCACAAGCTCCTTCTTGATTAAAATGTTGATTGCTTTGAAATTCAAGTGAGATAGCTTCTTATGCCATAATTTGCTTTGCTTTTCTGATGCCTTGGTGTAGAAACAACACACTCCATCCTTATTTATTGAGTCTAAGTCTGCAACAAACAAGCTTCCTTTTCTTACTCCTTTAAGAGCAATTTCACCATTCTTTTTGCTAATAAAAACACAATCTTCTTTGTTGAAAATAACTTGAAAACCTCTGTCTGCAAATTGACTAACACTTAGGAGATTTACTTCTAATCCAACAACGAGTGCTACATCTTCAATGACAACATTTTCAGAAATAATCTTGCCATATCCCATTGTGAATCCTTTGCTGTTGTCTCCAAAGGTCACCAAAGGGCCAACCATCTCCTCAAATTGTGATAGCAGGGCCTTATAACCTGTCATATGCCTAGAATATCCACTATCAATGATCCATATGACCTTCTTTCCTTTGCCCTGCAACAATGAGGATTAATTGTGTTTAGTTACCCAAGCTGTGTTGGGCACTTTCTTCTTTTTAACTGATTTTACAGAAGTAGAATGAGAATTTTCAGATAAAATGGAATTCATAGACTGTTGAGCATTTTCCCTTTTAGATATAAAACCAACTTTTGATTCTATGAGATCAATTCTCAATTTGTGGCAACTCTTCATCACTTTCATGTTGCAGGGAATGCAATCAAACTTGTCACAGAATGAATATGGATCATTAGCCTTAGCTTCATTATACTTGCAGACTCCTTCAGGTGGATTGCTAACAATCTTTTTTACAAAGATGAGTTAGGTGATTCATTGATTCACAATTCTCACATCTCTTTCTAGGAGCATTTGCAACATAAGCAACATTATTGCTTTTGTTTATCCCAATCTTTCCATTTCTATTCTTCTTTTTCTTTTTGACCTGTTCAGCTTTAATCTCCTTCACAGACTCCTTAGTTTCTTGATTGGCTTTTGGTGTTTCAACAGAGATGGAAGACTGAGTTGTCTCGTCATTTTTCTTTTCCTTATCCTCATCAGCTATCTCCTGTTTGATGATCAACTCTTCTTCGCTGAAGTTCACTTCACATGCCTTGAACAAAGGTGATTCAACTTTCTTCAGAATAATGGGAACATCCTCAGTTTCAGTTGATTTTCCTTTATCACTGACAGACTTCTTTTTGTTGTTCAAACCCTCATAATCAAGACCAATGGCAATGTTTTCACATGGCTTGTTCTTTTCATGATATTGGCCAATCAAATCAGAGGCATTTTTGAAGGATTTCAGCTTCACTTCATTCTTCTCCAGCTTTTCTCTCAATATTGCTTCAATTTCACTTGCACACTTTAATTTGTTCTTTAAGTATGCATTTTCTTGCTTAGCAGTATCAAGCTCAACCAGCAACAATTCAGTCTCTTGTTTTTCACTTTCAAGTTTTTCATTGATCTTTTTCAATCTGCTAACTTCCTCATTTGCAGCAACCATGCTTTTATGAATGTGGAACATTTACGTGCTCATCTTTTCAACAGTTTCCTTATATTGACTCACATTTAAATCAATTGTGGTAAGAGTTGGTACCTGTGATTTAGATGATGAAGGGTCTCCTTGTTCCAAGGCCATGAGTGCATAGTTTCCAACTTCTTCATCTTCATCATTATCTGAATCATCCCAGCTTTTACCCTCAGCAATATAAGCTTTCCCTTGTTGCTTCTTTAGAAGAGCATCATACTTTGCTTCCAATTCAAGATAGGCTTTGTCTTTCTTTGCCTTCTTGGATTTCCTACATTCTGTAGCAAAATGGCCCAGCTCATCACAATTAAAGCACCTTATGTTTGATCTATCAACATATCCAGTTTTGTAGCCATTTTTGCTATCAGGAGTGTACTTCCCTTTTCCTTTCCAGCTGTTGTCTTTGTTGAAGGACTGTCCTTTGCTCTTGAAAAATCTTGGTTTCTTCACTCTAATGTTAGAGAATTTTCTAGCCAAGTAAGCCATTGATTTGTCTAGCTCATCAAGCTCATCAAGAGTGTAGAACTCATCTTCTTCATCCAATTCTAGTATGACTTGCTCTTTAGTGTCATTGGCTCTTTTCTCACTTGTAGAAACTTCTGGAGTTTGAGATCTTTGCTCATCATTGGAGGTCTGGCCATCATTCATAATTAGTGCACTTGAGCCGTCCAGTACATATCCTTGACCAACCCTTAATGATTTCTTTTGAATCATTTCAAGTTCATAAGTTTTCAGAACCCCATAAAGCACTTCCAGTGTGATTCTACTCAAATCCCTTCCTTCTCTGATTGCAGAGATCTTTTGTTCCAAATGGTCAGGGAGAGTAAGAAAGAACTTCAAATTCACTTCTTCAATATCATAAAATTTATCATGAAGCTGCAAGTCATTTATCAGCTTATTAAACCTTTCAAACACATCAGTAATACCCTCCTTTGGTTTAGCCATAAAACCTTCATACTGAGAAATCAATATCCTTCTTTGATTTGACCTAACTTCCTCAGTTCCTTCAAAAAGTATCTCAATCTTTTCCCAGATCTGTTTAGCAGTGTCACAGTTGACGATGTTATTATACATTATATTGTCAAGTGACTCAATTAGTATCAGTTGCAAAGCACTGTCTAGGGAAAATTTCTCTCTTTCAGGTTCAGTATACTCAGAGGGATCCTTGGGAGCATAATGAGCTGGAATAACCATATCTCCATATGTGGTTTCCTCAACTCTAACCATAGGAGTGAAGGGCCCATTCTCGAGGATACCAATGTAAAGGTGATTGGCCATTTTTATAAACAGCAACATTTTCTTTTTCCATAAAGTGTAGTTGGCCTTATCAAAGGGAGGAATCTTGATACTACTGATTTTCTGTGTATTCATTTTTCCAAGATCTAATCTGTTTACTTACAGATTTTGCTCTAATACCACTTGTGAGGTATGAATACAACACATAGGGGGGGGGTTGAATGTGTTTTGGCTTAAATGTTTGATTTTGATCTAATTTGGCTTTAGTAGTTGGTTGTTGTCAATGATTTAGTAGAGTAGATGTTAAACATAAATAATTGTACAGATATGTAAAACAAAAGATCTTCAAAACTCACTTAATTTTATATTAAAAATCAAGCAGTGTTTTGCTACAAAATCTCTAAGTTCTTGTTTTAGAACTTAGCTTCTTTCTTGAGAGAGAACACACAATTTTCTATCTAGATTGTTCTTCTTAACTAGAGGACCAGTGTTAACATTATAACTCAGTTAACTGCTGGTTTACACAGTGGATAATAAACATGCTATTAGCTTTTCTAAACTGTCACTTGTCATTTCTATTTATAGAAAAGCAAATCTTTCATTTCTGGCTTAGCATATCTTTAGCATCCCGTGATTACTTTAATCTCCTCTGTCAGTTAATCTTTGTCATTGATCTTGCACATCTCTCAAGCTGCTTTTTGTAGACTTGTCAATCCAGCTATGTGAATTATTTGTTGATATGCAACCTTGGATATTGAATTGTTCTGCAATTCTGTACTTAGAGAAATTTCTTCACTTCGAGATCTCCAATAAAGCTGTAGAGAACTCGACATCTCGATAGGCATGTTGGCTTGTCGATATCTATGAAACTTCATTGTTGACTTGACTTATCGACAACTCTGAGTTCTCTAGTAAATTTTGGTTTATCGATAACTCAGAGTTCTCTAATGGATTTTGGCTTATCGATAACTCAGAGTTCTCTAATGAATGTATACTTATTGATATCTCTGAGTTCTCGAATGGGTATCTGACTTATCAATATCTCCAATAGCATTTCCTGAGTTCTCGATAGACAATTCCTGAGTTCTCGATAGCTCTTTCTGAGTTCTCGAATGACTTCTCTATAACACTAATTCTGTGACTTTTAGAGATCTTGACTTAGAATGTTTTACACCAAACAGATTTATTCAACTCCAAGCTTCTTCATAATTCTTCCGAGGCATGATCTTCTTGATCTTCTTCCAGATAAAATTCTTAGGCTTGACACTGTTTAGAGAAAAATGCTCCAGTCTGCTCCATTTACATTTTACAGACATTAAGTGTTACAAGTATGAATTACAGATTAAGGTTACAATACAACTAATCTTAGGGTTGTCAGTATGACTTAGTCTTGTTATGATACAGGCATGTCTTGCACAATATTATTGCTTATGTAAGTAGTATTGATGGGGATAACGGTTATTGAAGGATATAAAGTTTATTAGGTTTGATAATATTGAGAAAAAAAACAAGAGAAAGGACATGGGTCACTAGGTTTAGTAATATTGAAAGAAATAAGTAATATTGACACGGTAAAATAATATTACATATATCAAGTAATGTTAATGGGTAGGGACATAGGTTACTAGCCCGGTAATGCTAAAAAAACAATTAATACTGAGAGGTCAAATAATGTTATAGATGTCTAATATATTAATTGGGAGTAGTTGTTCTTATCTTTAATACTTAGTACAATTTGAAAGTTGGGAGAGATGGTAATTGACTCCGGCCGCCCAATCCCAAGCTGATCCCCACATCAAAAGGGACGTAAACTTTGGGATTTTTTCGAATAAGGGCCGGGAAAAAAGGACAATTTCAGAAAAAAGTCGGGGAGTGGGCCCAAAACGATTTTTTATGTCTATCTGGACCGATCCCCATCCCCGACGCGATATTCCCCCTCTAAAATATAAATATATTTTTAATTTTATTTAAAAAAATATGCATATGTTAGGAGTCAGAACACATGACATCTCATTTACACGAGGCTGATAGATCACCCTAACTACGTATTTTTACTTTTCATTTTACCACTTATAATTAGTTGTTATATCTTACTATCTTATGTTCATGTACCCTTCGGATATACATCCCTAAAAATCTTTTTTTAATTATTTTATTTTATTTAAAATTAAAACAAAAATTCTACTATAATGAAACTTGTTATTGTTAGCTCTGGGCCGATCACAACTGGCCCAACGGATGAAGGCTAAATAACTAAAAGCCTGTTGGGCCGAAGGACCAGCGATTAAAGGCCCATTAACGAGTAGGTTGACCGTTGTAAGAGCACGGAGGATAAACACACTCATTTTCTATCTAACCTTCGCCCGGTTTTCCAGCATAACGGTCGAACATTAATGACCAGGGTTTGATATATTAGTAAAGTTCTATGAAGTCCACCTTTTAATTGGAGTCCTCGAAGTCCTCGAAGTCCATCTATGTCCAGCAAATAAAATATCTTCTAAAACGTGTTATCTTGCAAAATATGTTTCACAAATATCATTATTTCAATAAAATAATGCAAATCTCATATATTTACAAGTACAATATGTATGTTCTGCAACATAGAAATTTATGTTCTGCAAACTAAACATGTTTTGTAAAATAATATATTTTGAAACATTCTACTTGTAAAATCTATGTCATCTGCAAGATTTTCAATAAAATTGTGATATTTGTAGAATATCATTCAAAAAATAATATGTTTTGCAACAATTTAAGCTATATTTTACTTGCAGAACATATGTGGACTCCAAGGACTCCAATAAAATATGAGACTCCATAGAACCTAACCCATATATATATATATAGGAGAAAAGTAAGAAACAAATAACTCTATCTACACACTAAAACACTCTACCACTTTCTTATATTCTCAAATCTATTTCATACTCAGAATACTGATTCTCACACCGGAGGTGAAATCGGGGGGAAGGACAATCCCTCGCATTCTCTTACTTTTCAGGTCCAAATCGAAGAGTGTTCTAAGTCGACTGAAGGGTGTTCTTGCATTCGCAAAAATCTGGGCGTAACAATTACTATGGTTACTTGCCTCATATAAACATTTGATGAATACATTGATTATATAAATTTCATTTAAATTATTTAAAAATTGATTGAGGCTACATATTTAATGTAATTATATATATCAATTGAAAAATTATTTTATTTAAATTAGTTTTTACACATCCTTTTTCTTTTTTTATTTATTTTGTAAAGTTATCCAAAAAGTCATGGTATAATATGTTTAAATTAGAGTAATTTAAATACATCTTATACAATATTATATTTTTTTAATTAAATCACCGGTCATAAAAATTATATATGTAGTGAAAAATTAATAAATAAATATTTGATAAATACATAAATTAAATAGTTTATTTCCTCGAAGTCAATTTGCAATCATTTATGTTTACAATTTCTTTAAAGTCGAAAGCTAACTGAGTTATAACAACTGTATTTTGATTCCGTATTAGGATTTCAGATAGTTAAAAGTAAAAATTATTATAATTTACAGTACAATATCTGTTTTTTGTTGTTATATTTCCTACATCTTGCATGAAAAAATTTGTTTAATAAAAATATTGGTTGAAAATAAAAAAATGATTTCTCGCGGGAATTTACGTTCCGCATTGGGACCGAGAACGGGAAATGATATATAGTCCCCAACAAAAAATAGACCGGAGACGAGTATCAGGTTTGAAGTCGGAGAACGTGGACGGGGATAGCCCGAGATTAGAGACGGAGACAAATTCCCAATATAAACTAGTAGTTTATATGCTACCCTACAAACCATGGTTCAACTCATTGGGTCCAGCCATTCTATTTTGGTTTTCTTTTCTTTTTTCAATACCTTTCTTCACATCTTAAGTTGTGTTTGGTTGAGAAGAATAAATTTTAATAGGAATGGAATGAAGGGGAGAATGGAATGGTGGGAGAATGGAAAGAAGTTTAAATGGAATGAACATTCAAGGCTCTTGTTTGGTTCATTCTTTTGGATGGAATAGAATGAATTATTCCATTCATTTTACTTGTTTGGTTACTTAAATGAATGGAATGGATTTAATAAAAATTTATTTATTTAAATAAAAAACCTTATTTTTTTAATTTAAAAATAAACGTCTTGTGTGAAATAACAAAATTAAATTATAAAATAAATAATTATCTCCAAATAACGAAAAAAGAAATAAAAAATATTTAACTAGAATAACATGTTTCTACTTCATATCAAAGCACAAATGCACACTAGCACACTGTGTTTATGAAGTTGTCAACTGTTGCAGGAATCAAATGCTAATAAAAAGCGCAGGAAGGACAAACAAAACAAGGTCTCAAATCTCCTTATTTAGAATAGGTCTCAAATCTCCTTATTTGAAATTTTAAATTTTTAACTCCTTTTTCTAAATAATGTCCAGCTTTTGAAAACCAAACAATCACATATACAGAAATTCAGCAACGAGATATGCCTAGCATATGAAAAAACAACATAAAAGTATTGCACAAAATGTGATATAAAGTCAGAAACATATATATATATATATGTTCAACAAATCGTTATCCTCGTTTATAGGCCTGGTACACTTGCCAAAAACTTTTAAGAATAAAGTTAAGAACAAGATAGGGCTCGAAGAACCCTTCCGAATTTTAATAATAACGAAAACAAGGAGAAACATTTTAACAAAGAAGACCTTGTAATGGGTTACCTTAAGATATTGAACACACACATCCCTTGGAGCTGTAACGAAATGATTTTTTGAGTTCCATCCAAATCCTGAACTGTTAGCTCTGTATCGGAGATCATACACTGCAGTAAAATCCTTTTCTAGTGTCTTAATCTAGGATTCTATGTGAGGCTTTCCCTTCAAACCTGCTTCGGGAAGTTTTGTTTGCAATGAGGCCTCAAGAAAAGTCAAATATCCAGGTTTAAAGCCATTGTCAGCTTTAAAATTTCCAGAATTCACAAGCTCAATCAGCGCCTTCAACTAATTTCTCATCTTCAAAATCTGTCCATTTTCTTTTATTTATTCCTTCACCTCTTTCAACAATTGATTCAGTTGAATCCATATCTTTTTATAACCTATACAAAAAAAGCTGGCAATATCTTATTTCAACAATTAATATACAGAAATTGTTAAAACAGAGCATATAAACTGGCAATATCATGTTCTTGTGTTCCAAATTAAAGTATGCTGAAAGATAAATAGAGAAAGATCAAATTAACCGTGTTATATTATAAAACACAAGACTAGAAGGAATCAGTATGCACTTGATCATATTCTCTGCAGAGATTATTATATACGATGTTCTCATCATAGTCAAGATCTTGTTGTTTGCAAACACATGGTAGTAAATGATACAGAATTAATAAACAGAGTAGTAAATAAACACCAATTTTTCTATCCATTCATAAACAACCAAATATATAACTAACCAAAAATTAATGCCTCGAAGAACCTCTCCATTCATTAAAAATTGTTTCAGCTAAATTATCTCTAAAAGATGTCCATGCAGGAGTTGTGCCGATGATTGTAATATTGTCTTCTATTCCCTCATGCTCCATATTTGTCCTCCCTTCTCTTTCAAAGTCGAATTCACATGGATCATAAGTCATTTCATTTCTAATATAATTATGTAAAACACAACAAGCAAGAATGATCCGACTTTGAATTTTAGGATGGTAGAATGAAGGACTTCTCAAGATTGCCCATCTCTTCTTTAAGATGCCGAAAGAACGCTCAACTACATTTCCCGCCGTCGAGTGCCTCATGTTAAAATACTTTTTAGCCTATGTAGGTTAATGTCCATCGTTCTAATCATTCAAGTGATACTTTTGTCCTCTATAAGGTGCCAATAATCTTTCTCCATTAGTATAACCAGCATCTACTAAATAGGAAGTACCTTCAATATGGACAAATTTTAGTACTTACATATTGTACAAAGCATTTACAAAATACAACATATTCAAAAACAATTAAATGAATTTTTTACCCTTTGGGACTTTGAGCCCATTTTTCTTGACAAATCATCTTTTAAAACTCTACCATCAGTCGCGGACCCTTCCCAACTAGTCAATACATAAGAGAATTGTAAATCTAGTGTAACCGCGGCAAGGACATTAGTAGTAATTTCACCTTTCCTGTTTCGAAAACTAGGCTTGTCTTTAGCAGCTACATTCATTCTTATATGGGTCCCATCTGGATCCCCTAAGCAATTCTAATAGACAATAAATATATAATGAGATAATTTTAACTATTAAATATATTCTAGCATAAAAAATTTCAAATTGATTAATTGTACCTTAAAGTACTTCCACTTTTCGTTGGTTGAGTCATTTGGAATTGGTTCAAGATGCTTAAATTCTTGTAATCTCAAGACCCCAAGAAGAGTCATATGAAAGTGTCTACTAATCGATTTAGTCGACCTTTGAAAATAGGTGCTTATAACACTCATTTTCTTATGGTGCGCTAATATGTATAAAAAGACCGCAACTTGTTCAACAACATTCATATGCTTACTATCCCGTATATATCCTCGTGATTCAAGTGTATAGCATAATTTATGAAATGCTCCCATGTTCATTCCAAGATTTTTAACACAAGTGTCATCACTTTGATTAACTAACCTATCAACATAATTAATTCTTTCCATCCTAAAAATGGAATACATAGGCCTTAATGCCACCCTTGTTCCTAACAACACAATCATTTGTAAAAACCAATGAACCACCCCAAGCATTTTTAGCAGCTCCGTAAATAAAATAATTATCTTCCTTCGAATAGCCTTTCTTCTAGTTAAGGAAGTCGTGTCATACTGCATATAATAAGCAGATTGTTGTTTGAGTATTTTTATCAAACAGCCAGGGACACCTTTAAGCAATACATACAAAATATACACACAACTATAAACAGATACATCCTAAAACAGATATATATACACATATACACACAAGGAGATATTTACACAACCAAATAAAAATTAAAATCGCTTATATATATACACAAAAATTAAAATCGCTAATACATATACACATGTATACAGATCAACCATAAACACACAAATAATACATTATAAACACACAAAAAATCAAAAAAAAGAATTGGAATGTATAAATCCAAGCTCGTAATAAGCTAAAAACACGCAAATAAAGCTAAATTGATATATGAGTTGTTGTTTGTGATCGATTTCAAACCTGTTTGGTGAAGAGATTGATGCTCAATAGATCATTTGATGCTCAATAGATCATTTTGATAATCCAAAATGATAGCAGAACAGCAACAAAGAATAAGTTATAAGTGAGAGGATTTTTTAGATCAAGAATGGAATGAAACGGGCTTGTCCCACTGTTTTGACTGAGAATAAAATCTGATTAGGATAGACATAAAAGAATGAACGCGTGAATGAGTTATTCCATTATGTTGGGCAACCAAGCAGCAAAATAAAAAAAGTCATTCTAGCCTAAACTCATTCTTTTTAGCCTAACCAAATATGCCCTTATAGTATTTTCAGAATACTCTTAAATAAGATGAATGCTTTGTTTAAAGAGATTCTTGTGCTTACGGCTTACGAGGTTCTGTCATTCTTAAAATTACTAAAAAGTTATTGTAAAAATTATCTTTTCTTATAGTTAAGAGTTTAATTCCCGCTCTAAATTAACTATTATATAATATAGTTTTCAGAACATTACTTTTCTCTTTTCGGTATTTTTTCTCTTATATAAATTAACAACTGGGATTTAAAAAAAAATCAGATTTTTATGGTATTAAACTAGAATTTTATATTATACTACAAAATCTGGTGGTATTCAATCAAAATTTTAAATTATACTTAAAAATCTGATGTTATTCAACTGAGATTATTTAAAATCCATTAAAATCCGGTGGTATTCACATGCTAACGGATTTTTTGGACTTCATAAAATTATAAATTTTGTGGGATCGTTCAATGTATTTTATGGTTTTTTAAATTCCACCATAATTCATGAGATTTTGAAGGGATGTGTTTAAATCTCAAAGTCTCTTCATCAACTATACGATATTTTATCTAGAATCTCAAAATCAGATATAACCCACTAAAATTCATGAATTATATATGAGATTTTCTATGGTGTGATCATTCGCACACAATAAGAAATGATGTGTCAAGTTTTGATTGATGTTTCTATGATAAATGTTGATAGATCCCTGCATTTACATCAATTCAACCAATAAAAATACTCCAAATTCATGAAAGTTAGTGTTTAATGTGTGCTCATGGGCATACATTAGACATATATTGGATAATTATATATAATGCATTAAAATCCATGAATTATATATAATGCATTTTAAATTATATATAATGCATTAAAATCCATGAATTATCTATAATGTATTAAAATCCTAATTCAATACACCCCCTAAATTTACAATGAATAATTAAAATAATGTTAGAAGAGTAAATTTAAGAGTATTTTTTAAGATTAAATGACCTTAAATAACTAAAAGCCCATATTTTTATCATAAGGATCGGTTTGGACCGAACATGGGCTATATAATCTTCGGCCTGGAGGCCCTGGACTATTATTAGCCCATCAGGTTACATATTCTATTTTGTTCTGTTTTGCATTGTTATTTGATACACAGTCCAAAAACATCATCGCAACATGTTACGTCAATTTCAAAATAACAAATGTTAATTGATGTGCAATGGTTAGCTGCAGTTAGTTGTTATAGGGACTAGACCAGTGACCTACGTGGACGGAGCCAGAAATCGGAATTTAGGGTGGTTAATATATATTTTTAAATTATTATATATTAAATAAATTAATAAATATTATTTTTAACAAGTTCAATTTACAAAATATACTTGAATTACTGTATATAAATTTATAATTATCGTAAATATCATTAATATTAGTACTGACGTTTATAAAATTTATATATTTTTGAGTGGACGAAAATTTAAAATATATTTTCTTATTAAGAAATATATAAATATGTAATTTTTCCATAAAATTTAATATTAGTTTCAGAATTATACATGCGTTTGGGGTGGGGCCACACCCAAGATCTGTGTGCACTTGATATGATTATATAATTCTTCGTGTATAAGTATAAGAGTAATGCTGGAGGCAAAAAAATAGTACTTCCGCCGTCCCAATTTATATGTTATGTTTGACTTTTTATGGTTAAATTGATTCAACTTTGACCGTAAATTAAATATCAATCTTTCATTATTTTGAAAAAATGAAAAATACGTATTAAAGTAAATTACGTGTCCTTTCTAATGATATAATTTTTATAATTTTTTTCGATTATATATTATATGAAATTTTCAGTCAAAATTTGGTCAATTTGACCACAAAAAGTCAAACATGACAGATAAATTGGGACGGGGAGTAAAAAAAAAAATGACGTGTCATGGATGATGTGACACTTTAAAATAATTTATTTGGTGTTTTTAATGTAAATAAAGGAGTCTATTTTGAATTAGGCATTTTGTAACTTTTTTTGGAAAGTAACCCTTGGCATTTTCCTAAGTATAACCCAAGACTATTCTGTCATATATTCTTATATATCTACACCACTTTAAAAACCAGAAACTATATATAGGTAATTACAGTAATCTACTGTACATGTAGTTTATTCAAATATGATGATGAATACACACGTACAATTACAGACATATATAGCTAGCACCAACTAAGTTTGCATCAATACAGCAAGGAATGAAATTAATGCTTGGGCCTTGGCTTCTCGAATTGAAGCCGAATTTGTAAATGTAACCAAACGTACATGTATACATGTACAAGCTAGATTAAGAAAAATTGTTACACAAAAGTTCATCAATCCGAAATTATATTTCACATTTATGTAAATATTGCAGGTGATACAGTTCTTGAGTTGTACATACTCCGTATTGGAGAATTGTCAAAAGAAGGAGACTAATTTAAAATAATAATCATATAATGTGGGTAATGTAACTGATCTTAATTTTCGGAAATAAGTAACTTATCTTCGGAATTCTTAAGTACACATTTACGTAACACGGTTGGATAGCTAAGTGGTTAAGAGCTTATCCTCTGTCGTCCCAGATCCTGGATTCGATCCTCGCTCATCCCGAAAATTTCTGATAACAGATACTCATTTATAAGGCTATAAGCCATATTTGTCAAAAAAAAAGTACACATTTACGTAACTCTTTTTTCAAGATGATAACTTATTCCCGAAAATAAGATAAGTCAAGTAGATGTTCAAAACCAAATCGAACCGGACCAAATTATTTCAGTTAGGTTCGGTCCAGTTCCGTTTAAGAAAAATGATTATTCGATTTTTCGGTCTATCGTCGGTCCGGTTTAGGACCGAACCAACCGAATGTAGCATGTAGCATACATCTTGAATGCTCAGCATTTCTCTTGTGGAAGGGAGTTAAGAACCTGCACTAGGAACACTTAGGTTTTGTTCTATTTGCTCCCTTTGAATTAAAGTTGCCCTGGAAATTGAATTTTCGAAACTAAATGCACATTATGTACTATATAACTTACTTTGTTCAATGTGATCAAGATATCAGCATCAACTAGAACAAACTATTAGGTTTTATCTAGAGTTCCAGGCCAGCTGTTTGTCGCAAGACCACTGAGGTTTACGACAAATGAAGACGGGGACGGTGAAGAGGAGGCTGCTGAAGATGATGGTAGCGAAGATAAGAGGATAGCAGAGGTATCGATATTAGGGTACTCCATTTGAGAAGTAGCAGATGGTATGCGGAAATCATGTGAGTAAGAGGATAAAGGCGGCATGTTGGTAATAGTCTCTTCATGACAAAGCTTTGGCACCATTAGTCCCGAAAGTGCATTAGCATCATGAGAATAAGTACTTGACGAGTGTACATTTTTCATCTTTGGACGGGCCATGAAATTAGTGGCATCTTGTTTTGAGTGATCCTGATCGAGAAGATGCAGATGATCGAGAATTTGAGGCTGCAGATAGCCAAATGCTGGACTTGTATCTGCTGAATAATCATGATCATAACTTTGCTTTTGATTCTGATTTTTGTTATAGTCATGATCATGAAATGAAGAGGAGAAATAGTTCATCTCATGTGCTAAAGGGACCGAGGGCACAGCGGGGATCAAATTGAAACTATTTTCATCAAAGCCGTAATTAGGGATCATCATTTTCTCTAGCTTGTCGAAACCAGCTTGCAGGGCTAATGATGATGAGGGGGTAGCAGGAACGTAAAAAGGATCGTGATTATCATCAAGAACATGAGGATAAAATTCAGGGTTTGGATTAAGTGATGTGTTCAAGATACTGTCATGAAAAGAAGTGTTGGGAATAGTAAGATAGGAAGTAGAGGATGGGGAAAGCTTGTTACTAATTTCATGAGAAATCAGCTTTTTCTTGATGCTTGAGTTCCAAAAATTCTTCACTTCATTGTCCGTTCTTCCTGGTAAGTGCTTAGCTATCTGAGCCCACCTGCAACAACATCACACGAGATCATAATCGCTGTTTCTTAGTACCTAGTTAGCGAAATTAAATTGTTCTCTCGGCTAAATGTACCTGTTACCAAGAATTCTGTGGAGGTCGATAATAAGAGCTGCTTCTTGAGAAGAGAAGCTCCCTCGTTTTAGATCCGGCCTCAGATAATTTATCCATCTTAATCTGCAGCTCTTCCCACATCTTTGCAATCCTGCACATATAGTTAAAAAAACTCAGGAACTCCGTCAAAAGAAAGCCACTACAAGAAAAACGTACATTTCTGACCACCAAATTTGGTCAGAAATAAGCTAGCAAAGGTAAAAATTTGTGGAAAAAAATCTGATATTGTTGTAGTGCACATAAGTAGATGCATAAAAACATTCAAATTAAACCAAAAACAAATACCAGCAAGTTTCGGAACTGAGCTCCAGCAACCATGACCATAGGAAGAAATGTAGGCAATGAGCTTCTCATCTTCTTCCGGTGACCATAAACCTCTCTTCACCTTCTGCTTGTTGCAGCATGAATGGTGTCCCATGGTACTTTTTCCAGTTTGCTTCTTTTGTTTCTTTTGTTTTGTAAAGGAGAATAGAGTGTTATTTTAAGTGCTAGTAATATTATAGACACTGTTGCAATAAGACCTAGAAATGTGAAAGAGGTCACTTTGAATAACAAACTATGATAGACACCACAAATAGGGTTGTGTTTATATGTATTAATTCTTGAATCACATACGTTATATATACATCTTTGCCCCACTAAGTTGGTAAAATATGCAATTCAAGTGTAAGTAATATCTTTTCACGTGAATTAGTAAAATATATTCACATGACATATACATGTTGTATGTAAAAACCTAAACAATTGTGACTTTTCAATTTTTGATTTGACTTAATCCTCAAAAGTATATATATATATTATATATGTTATCCACTTAATTATTTATATTTTGTAAATTTTGCATGAAGTATTCGAAGGGAGTTCTTGTATGTGAGGGGATGGAATAAATCAAGTCTTGAAGGACTTATTTCTGGTCATGTCAAATTCCGTTTTAGTTCTTATTTATCCCGATTTTCTCTTTTTGGGTCTTTTTAAAATATTTTTACAAAAATACTGTCATTTTTTTAAAAAATTATAAAAATACTTTTTAATTTATAAAATACTATTTTTCAATTTTTTTTTTTTTTGCAAAAATACAGTTTTTGGCAACCGGAATGAACTGTATCAACCTTTGACGAATTGTTGCAACTACATGTAATCTCAAATACATTCAAAAAAACTTCATTCAACTAGTTATCAACTAGTTATATATCTGTTTGATTTTGGTTGATTCCGTATTTTTGTAAAAAAAAAAACTGAAGAAAACAAAATCATAAAAAATTTAGAAAAATTGGTACTTTTTGGTAATTTCTCTTTTTTTATAAACAGAGTAACCTTAGTAACCGAAATCAATCACATTTTTGTCTGCAAAACCAATTTTTTTACAATAAATTAGCTAGTTTTATTTACTAGGAAAACTCCTATTGCATAATAGTTGTAATACCTACCCGGTAGATTAATGATCACTATGTAATAACACACAATCGATAAAGCATCACAAAAGCAATATGATCATACACATCAAAGGATGAAAATATTAATCTTGATCCGTAAAAAGTCACAAATAGATGTGCAGAAGGTACATGTGATCAGTGCTCAGATACTGAGCTAGACAGTTTGCGATAAACATTTCTCACTTTTTCTTTTTGTTTCTTTTTAGATTGTACATAGAAATCAGTCTGTTCCATACTAATGTGTAACTAAGATCTGTTTGCTCCCATGTTTCGCGGTTTACCTTTTGCTTGATAGTAGATTTTTATTCGTTCATTTCTTGGTTTTAGTATAAATTGTTATAACATAAGCAAGAAAAGTTAATAAACACAAAGAGAAAGCATATATTATAAACAAAAGATTTTTTTTTTTCAATTTTAAAGATACAGATTATAGCATATATTAGCTTATACTCTAGAAAGTTTATATTCTATGATGAATGATAATTACCGATTCAAGACATATTTTAACATAAATTATATTCGTTCTTGAATGAAAAAAATTAATGAGTGAAAAACTAGAGTATGTTGTGATTTAGTTGAATTCGACAACGTTTAACTTTTAAACTGAATTCAAACTTAATTAAGTGTCATAATTTTTGAACTTGATTGATCTGTTTTAAGATTCCCTGTAAAACCGACCGACGACCCATTGGTTGGTTTTAATCTGCTAAGGCTGTGACACATATACAAAATTGGGTTTATATCATACACTTTGTGAATGTGAAGTAGACTCGACAATTTTAAACACGATACGACTTACACAACACGAAAATTTAATGTTTGTGTTTACATTTTTAGTACACAAACACGAAAGTATACGGTTGATATTTACTGTCGGTTTTGTGTTTAACCTTCGAGTACAGTACACGACACGAAGTATACGACATAAATAAATATTATAATTAAATTTTAATATTTTTTATAAATATATATAGAATTATAATAAATATATGCATATTTATTTTTAAAATATTATTTGATTTCATTATATTGTATAGAATTGAGATCTAAATATATATTTTTCATATATTTTATAATTTTTTTACCTAAAAATCTTATATTTTAATTTATATTAATATTAAATTTAATATATATTATAATATTCAATTAACACGACATACACGATACGAAACGAAAGTATACGAACACGAATGTACATAAACGCTATGTGAAGGCACTTAGCTGACTAAACTAAAACTCGACCTTGTAATTAGTTCGGTTTTGTTCTTAAAATCGACTGTTTTGAGTTAACGGTCTTTCTAATGTGTACCCAAGAACACACATTAGTCACTAACTCCAATAAAAATGGCCTTTTTTTATTGGGGGAATTGATGTGAATGCAGGGGCCATTAACATTTATTATTCAAGCACAATAAGAAGAGTTTATTTCTATGTAAGTTAGTGACTATTGTGTGCCCTTGGGCACACCATAGAAAATCCCTTGAGCTAATATCGGACCCTTTGGGTCGGTCGATTATGCCACTTTTAGTGTTGTATTTGTACTTACCTAGAAATACAAATTACAACGAACCAATAGCACATTGCCTATGCCTCCTGAAATTTGAGGTAGAAAATGCATGTTTTCATAAATCTGTACTGTAACCTAATTATGAGGATGAGACTGCAATAGATGATCACGGGTACAGTTTTTCTTTTTGTATCCGGTGTAAAATTTCATTTTCTCAAACAGCTGTAAAAGAAAAGAAGAGCTAGCAGTACGTAGACAATTTGTATTATATAGTCGTCTCTCTGCACCTGTATATGAATGTACGTTGTGTTGCATGTTCGATTGAAAACAGGGGGTATAATTAACATTATAACATATGCATATTTTGCATATATGTAGGTGATATAACCAAGTGGTCCATGGATGGTAGGGTGCACTTCTTCGATGGTAAATGGGATACAGTGAATGTACTACTTCACAGCGTGATTTCTCTTTCGCAAGTACACAAACAATACCAGAGAGAGAGAGATAGCGAGAGAGAGAGGGAGGGAGAGAGGGAGGGAGAGAGAGAGAGAGAGAGAGAGAGAGAGAGAGAGAGAGAGAGAGAGAGATGATTACTACAAGTAATGATATATCGATAGACTATGGTTAAACAAAATTGATGGTAGTCTGAAATAAGCACTCAAGTGCAAACTAGGTCACCTTATTTGTTATAAAGCTACATGATATATGCTTCAGACCTTTAGCCAATTTATAATATGTAGGAGTTTTTCCTGTGTTTCAATTCTGTTGTCCTGAGTATGTATAAATGTATACATTGATCCATCTTCGGACAGTATTCAAGATTATTACTTCAGTTGCACAAAATAACAAAACTGATCCATTCTTAGTTTCAAAGTTTGTCCCTCTCTCAGAGTTACATAAATTTATAACAATTATACTGTTTTAATAGTTGCAGCATTTGCTTGTATCATCATACATTATACTACCTTTCTCTTTACATGAATAACATAACATTAGGACCGTTATGTTAAAAAATATAAGATCATGTTCGGTTCTTTCTTTACCATCTTAAGATTTTAAAGCGATTGATTACTTAACATGATATCAGAATTCGGTTTAGGGAAAAACTCGGATTCAAGTACTCCCATCCCCAATTAAATAAATCATAACGAAAAGTATCATACGGTTGAGAGTGAGTGTTAAAGACTATAATTTTGAGAGACTGAAATAATTTCTCTATAAAATATACATTCTACGTATTTGTCCCATCAAATTGTTAGTACTTTTTATTTATTTTAAGAAACTTAATAGATTTCACTAATTTGACTACATTTTCTTCATTTTCTTTAATCTCAGTGTTCTACGCAAAATTTAACAATCGGGTGGGACGGAACGAGTCTACACCCGCATCGGCATCTGTTGAGTTGGTCACAAGATTATATTTGTAAAACTTTTGTTAATGGTATCCCATGAAATGCTTGTGATGGAAGGAAATAGAATCAAGCAAGATTCTTAAATTAATGAATGCACATGCAAAAATTAATTGCAAGAAAGTCTTTTAGCTTTATTTGTTGACCAGTTCCAGTACTGTAGCAATCTGTGTTTGTTTCTATTAAACTTATGGATGAATCCATGAACGTACATGACAGAGAATAGCCATCAAATTGTTGGCTTTGGTATGGGTCTTTTTCATTCAATATCTCCCCTTCTATGTGCGTACCATTCATTTTTCTACTTCAGCTTCTAATTTCAAATTTGCCCCCAGAAGTTCCCATTTTTCGAATTCTAGTGCTAGGTCAGGACTCGTGATGAGTACTATAACCTAAAACAAATCCCCTTACCCGTAAATGAATCGAATTATTCATGAACAAACTTGAGCTCGACTTGATGAATGCGATCAGTTTGCTTTAACTGATCGTTAAAAACTCGAATGTGTGTGTTAAGAATAATGAGTTCAAGTCGAGTTATTAACATGTATAGCTCAAACTTGATTTGAGATCGGTTTGATATTGTTCCGTTTGTTAGAAATTGAAAATATTTACATGAATTCTGATTTTTCATGAGACTCCTAATATTGTAAGTTTAACGTTACAATCTGCGAATTCTTCTGAATAATAAATTAGAATCTGAGTTTTGAATTAAGTCGAAACCGATAATTAATTCGATCAAGTGGATCCGAACTTTTATTTCATGTAAAATTCAGTGTTCACTAGTTTATAGCCCGTGCTAGGCACACGGGATCTCAAAAAATATTTAATAAAATAAATAAATAAATTTATAATTTAAATTGAATAATATGATTATGAAAGATTAAATTATCTATATAATAAGTGTATTGCATCTACATATTATAATAAATTTATTTAAGAACTACTTTCATTACATATGTTATTTTTATGTTATATATTTTATGAGATTATTTCTATAAATAGATTTATTAAAATTTAAATATTACTTCAAATTTGTATTAAAAACTTACCATAAGTAACACAATTCATATTTAAAATTGTATTGCAAAATTTCTATAATTAAAATGGGTCATAATAAGTACATGGATATTTTATAAACTTAATATGGATACCAAACCTAAAAATGGATAGTCCAGTGGGTTAAATTAAAGTTAAAAATCATATCCAAACCAAAATATGGATATCAAATCTTAGGAAAGGGTCATCCAGCAATTTAAAATATATAGATAAGCTGATCGTTAAGGACTCGACATGCAGTTACGTTCGGCTCGACTCATTTTTGTTCTGAAAAACTCGAGTTTGACTCGGTTCGTTAATGATTTTGAACTAAACACAAATTTTTTTTATGTGTATGAATTGGGGGCGGTACTGGTCCCTAATGAATCAAAACAGCTGCCAAAACTGAAGGAACACACTAATCTCATCTATTATCCCCAGGTCAAAATATACATTTTGTTTTAGATTCTATTTGGGAAAGGCCCCGAACTGATTATTGGTCCCCTGATATACAATTAATTCCATAGCTCATCTCGTATAGACAGTATTAAGAGCCTCTCACACTCGTTACACTATTTTCGTATAATTTTTATATTAAAATAGTGTAATAATTACACTATTCTCATATTTCAATGTAATCCACCAATACTAAATTTGACATAATTTTTGTACTATAAAAATGTATTTTATTACTAAAGTACAAAAATAAAGTTAAAAGTAATAAATTGGTAGATACAAATGAAACAAATTTATTTTCTAAAAATTTAGCATGACACTAAATTCGGTGTAACTTTTGATATAAGGACATTTTGGTGTAATTTTTAAAATTGGGTTGAATTTTTTTTTTATACCTAAACTGTATAAAAGTAAATATTTAGAATTGGGTCGGAGATAGTCTAAAATATTATTTGTCTATTTCTACTTAACCTATTTATAAATGTTTTAACACAAAAATGGAGTCTCACCATTAAACATAACTTACAAATCTGTCAAGAGAATGTTTGATTTGTCATAATTAATGAAACATTTTAAAACATTAATTTCATATGTTGTACATATATAACACGTGTCAGCTGGATTATAAAACTAACAAATTTGAATTTATAAATAATCCATTATGAACATAACATGTGTATGCTAACTTCATTTAGAGAGGCTTGCTTCCATTGAATGATAAAAAAAGAGAGCTTATTTTGGATTGATGGATGTAGAACTTCAATACACCAGCTGATTAATTAGCAGGCTCATGTCGTTCTAATTCAAATTGTATCTTCGAAAGGGCGGGAAAATGAAATATTAATTTGCTTCAAAAAAATATTACTGTATCGACATTTAATTTTTCTTTTTTGAAATTTTACGTGTCGCAAAAAATGTGATTTGCCACCGTCGCATGTTGTGAAAAGTGTTTAATTATTACTAAGTTATGAAAAGTAAATATATTCTAAGATTACTGCCCTGATAAATGACTTTAAAAGATATGATTGAGGATAAAAGAAAACAAATACATAGGAATATTCTTGTAAATGCAGAGGGTCGTGTTTATATTTACAATTTTATTTCTAAATATTACAATATAAAATATTTTAAATTTAGATAATTTGCCCGAAAAACACCATCAGCCCAGTTTTCTCATATATTTTTGAGAATACAAGATTAAAAAGTTTACATAGTTATCAAATTTAACTAACTAGCACATCATAAGACATTTCATTCATTTTTCCTTCTCATAGGTGAAAACTATATTTCTCTTATATTGGAAATGTAGATATTATTATAATTATTTTTTCTACAAAATTGGAGAAATATGTTTCGAGAAAAAGAGTACATGACACATTTTGTAATTTCGAGAACTGTCTATCAAATGTTGGGCTATTATTATTCTAAACCAGTCACCAAAAATTCGCTTTCGTATTCTTGTTTTGTTGTGAGAAGCCCATTTTGAAAATGTTGATATGGTTAAGTCCAGTCTACTACGGCCCATTTTAAATATACTTTTGTACCTAATTGGGCTTGTGAATGAACCGGATCATGAAAGCATGAAATATGTTTGACACTTGACAGTATATTAAAAAATAGTTAATTGCATTTTGTAACCCCTACCTTTCACTAAATAACAAAACTATATATTTACTTTCAAAAATATAGTTTGCAACCCTAACTTTATATATCAAATACAATATGCATCCCTTTAACCATTTTGTTAAAAATATTTATATTGTGGAGGATAAAATTGAAATTCAGCAAAATATTTAAATAATAATTTTGATTTTTTTTAATTAAACTAAAATTTAGAATTTTAAATTATAAAAATAATATTAATGTCAATTATTTTATTACTCAGCATAATTTTTAAAATTTTAAAATATAGATATATTTAGAAACTTTATGATTATATATATAAACATATATTTTGCTTAATAAATATATTTTAAGTATTTAGCATTATGATTAATTTAGAGTATTACTAATAGAAAATAGCATTAATTTTTTTCATGTAAAAAATGCATTAAAATAAATATTTTAATTAATTTGAAATTTTAGTTATTAATATTAACATCTCAATTTCAATTTTATGACCACAAGGGATGTATATTGTAGTTGATATTAAAAGTTAAGGGTTGCAAACTGTATTTTACAAAGTAGGTATACTGTTTTGATTTTAAATGAAAGGTGGGGGTTGTATAGTGCAATTAACTCTATTAAAAATATATACATATTTTTATATATTATTGGATCACTGGGTGATATAAAATTCATATTCAATTAAACTAAAGCATTTAAATTATTTTTTTGCTAAGAAAGTATTTAAATTCTTGATTTGCGGAGAACGTATCGTACTTGTATTTTTATTTTGTCCAATTTTTATCATATTAAAATGAGATAAATATTTTCTTCTTTTTTATGATATGATTTTAGTAAATCAGCTTTTTATTAAATTAATACTTTTCCAATAGATTTGTAAGTCATATGTCATAGCCTATTTGTATATTCGAGGATTCAACTCAACTCAAATAAGAATGTAATAAGTAAATAGTGGATCTACCGTCAAAAGAGATCTCACAGAGTAATATCTGTCAAAGGATTCAGAAACAAGGTTCATCTACAGACTTGAGAAATTAACTCACTGGAAGAAGTTCAAGAAATTGATCATGCCTCAGTGATATAAATCAAGAGTGTGGATTTAATCAAGTGACAGAGATCTTGTCAGGGTATCAGATAATTACAAGGATTTAATATGAAGAAAATCAATTATCAAAGTCAAGACATGAAGAAACGTCACGGAAGTTAGTCACTCATGAACCAGACAGTACATCGAGTGTCAACGTTGAAGTGGTGTAATTGATTCATAATTTTCAGAAGATATTCAGAAGATTGGTTGCTGCTCAGGGTTAGTATTAATTCTCTATTAATTAATTAAGTCATATAATTTAATTAAGAAAATAAATTATATCTGCAAAGATTAATTTATTTGATTAATTAAATTAATTGATTAATTAATTCAGAATTAATATTAAGGTTTTTCAGAATTTAAATTGGATTAAAATTCATTTAAATTCAGCAAGTCAAACTGATTGTACTAGTATGACAATCGGTATGACAATCAATAGTCATACCGAAAGTCATGCTAGTACAAACAATTGTCTTGCCGAAAGTTACACTGGAAGAAAATTGTCTTGCTAGTTCAATCAGATTGTCTTGCTAGTACAAACAATTGTCATACCGAAAGTCTCTCCAGTTCAACAGATTGTCTTGCTAGTACAATTGGATTGTCTCACCGATTGTCATTACAGTTCATTCTATTCTGTTGTTTGATTAAAAGAAGCAGAAGCAGAACACAATCAATAATCCAACAAAAACAGAACCCGAGAACAAAAGAAAAAGAAGCAGAAAAATATTTCATCTTATCTGCAAACTTCAAGATCAATTTCTAGATTGTAAAGTTAAATCCAATCAACTAGAAATCTTTATCTTGTTCTTGTGTAACAATCTAGCGGATCAAAATCCCTAGAACTTAATATTAAATCGCGTTTAGCATTTGATTCTAATTATTGCAAAAATAGAAAAAGTTCATGTTGAATTTATTCTAAATTTGTGATAATTGATTTGAGATTAATTCATTATAATCGATACAGTTGTTGTAACACCTTTCAAGTTTAATAATATTCTTATTTAACTTGAATTTTGTTTCACATTTTTTATTCCGCATTTATTCGATTATTCAGTACTGTTTGTATTCAACCCCCCTTCTACAAACACATTGGGACCTAACAAGATTTTTTATGATTTATAATCGACCAAATATAATTATAGTAACAAAATATATATTAATTGCAAGGAAGATTTTTTTTTTAGGAAAATCGAACTTTACTGATATAAATAATCTACTATTATCTCAATTTTTGAAGCCATAAAAGACTTTTGGTAATACTTGATTCCTGTTCTAAACTAACATTTATTCAAATTATCAAACAAAATAATTACTTTTATTTAATTGAATGGAAATTTTAAAAATAAAACATACACTTGTTAGCTACAATAAAAAAAAGCAGACTCTTGTACCCTTGCAGAGGCAACACAAACAGAGTATTAGTTCTTGTTTCTCAGTTCTTGTTTCTCAGAGCTCGAGCTCAGATTGATAGTTTTTCCGAAACAGAATAGAAACCTGAGATGCTCTTACAATTCTTAACGTCCTAATCCTAGTATGAGTGGGAGACTATGAAACAAACCTATATATACCCCCTGTACCCCTTCATATCTTCCATAACAAAATCTCTCTCTCTCTCTCTCTCTCTCTCTCTCTCCCCCCCTCTCTCCCCCTCCCTCCCCCCCTCTCTCTCTCCCTCTCTCTCCCTCCCTCCCTCTGTTTTCTCTCTCTCTCTCTCTCTCTCTCTCTCTCTCTCTCTCTCTCTCTCTCTCTCTCCCTCCCCCCCCTCCCTCTCTCTCTCCCTGTGTTATCTCTCTCTCTCTCTGATCAAGCATGGGACGTTTTTCACACCCTCACATTCTTAAACTAGGACATGCAGACTTGGTTGTTAAAATAAGAGAGAGTGATTTTTTTGATCCTCAACCTCCTTGCCCTTCAAGTAGTTCTTCCTCTCCTTTTAACATCACCTTCCGAAAGCAAACCTCATATCGATTCTTGAACCCTGGTCGTCTTTCATTGTCATGTTCGTTGAGTTCACCTCCCATTATTGCAGAGTATGTCGAATCAGTCGATGAAAAGACTATTTGTGAAGATGGCAGCCTCTTCTTTAAGTCACAAGAAAAGAACAAGTCTAGGCATGATGTTAGAATCGCTCTCCGTTCCTTGAAGATCAAGAAATCTCGATATGGCCAAATTTTCAAGAAAGTAATGGCCTATGGGCGACGATACGAGAGACGATGTAACAAAGTTAGCAATAAAAAGGAGGTTTTGAAGGGTTTGGTGGTTAATCTACACTTCAAGAAGAATTTTATTGGTGATAGAGATTCGTATCGTGAGGTCATGAACATTTGGCAGGAGGAAAGCAAGTCTCGGGCTCGTGGAGATGAAAATATACTACTGCTTACTAATTAAAAGAAGTTTTGTTCTTCATGTTTGTTTTAATGATCAGCTGTAAAGAGTTTTGTTGTTAAGTTTAGTTTTAGAAAGATTTGTTCTTGTTATTTGCTCTAATGATTAGTTGTAATACCTTTGTTGTGGGATGTTACAAACACCTCCTCTTATAGGATCGACGTCCTCGTTGACAGTCCAAAAAAACTAGCGATTTGGTACATATTAGTTGTTGACTTGTATCTATAAAAGTCCCAAATACCCACATGTGTTTAATAAGATACTAAAATTTAGCAGAAAAGAAGATAATACAACTTGCAATGCCAAAACATGTTTGCTTCTCTACATGTCTCCTGACCTGAACAAGTACAGTATAATGTCACAGTTCATTTTGTCAATTTTTCCTACAGAATCATATTAAAAATGTTCAGTAACCTCACCTGCCTGATCTTTTGTGCATCTGTTTAGACAGTCCAGTGTTGAGAAGGATCTTAAGCCAATCGTTACCAATGCTCATTTGATATTTCTGGATTTCTATTGCAGAATTTGTTGCAGCATCACTACATCCACTCAACTCTATCCACTCAAGTGTGCAAATACTACCTAAGTCTTCTGGAATCTCGATCAAACATGAGCATCGATACACCTGTAAGCGCTGAAGCACTGGGAAGTGACTGCGAGATGCTGTCCAGTTCACGATATCCAGTTCATCAAGTACTAAAATTTTTAAACGGGGAAATGCTTCCAGACTTGTTTCCCAGTTTTCCCCCACAAAGGCATGAAATTTTAACTTGAGAACTTCAAGGTTAGGTATCATTTCAAAGGCCCAACCTTCACTCCAATCCAAATAAGTATTTGACAGACAGAGACTTTTTAGACTCTCAGGGAATATAATCGAATCACTTAGCCTTCCAGCTTTGCACAAAGGAACAGTATTTAATAACTTCAGTGTCTTGAGGTGCATTAGAAGGCCTAGATCAGGAAATTTCAAATCCCCGCTCTTTGTTGTAAATGACCCACAGAGACCTAGCTTATGCAAATTACGAGTTCTAGACAAGATACGTTGACATGGCCTAGTAGGGCTCACTAGTGACATTGTCTGCAAGTTATCTAGTAAGCAGAGTGTTAATCTACGAGTTTATGATGATATTCAGATTGCAACATAACAGCAGTTTAGAGTCCAGAGATTGCAGTGTTTCAGATTTTCCAGGTGGCTATTTCTCAGGATTAGGTTTGTTAGGGTTTTATGTATATCTTGTTTATCTGGATAAACCTTATCTCAAACAAACTCACCACCTTATCTTATAAATCAAGTTTAAATCTCTCAAGCCTTATCTCTTTACTTGATTTATCTCTTTTTCAAACGTACTAACAGATCAGTTTAATAGTTTCATTCAAATATTTTCAAACAAACTTATCTTCCAATCTTATCTTGTGTTTGAAAATAAATCTGTTAGAACTTTGCTTATAAATACAACTCTTCATTTCAGATTTGAAGCTAACACTTTCACGAGAATCCTTCATCATCTGAAATCATTTTCTTGTTTCATACCCGAGATATTCATATCCAGAAAAACAAGAAACTTAGTTTGAGTTGTAATCAATTTGTTTATTCTTGTAACTGAATAGTGTATTCATATCAACTTTGTGCCGGGTTGTGGCAAGCTTGATTTCAAAGTATAGCAAGGTAGCTAGAAGGCTAAGGAATAGCAGTGGGCTAGGTAGCAAGGTAGCTTGAGAAAGGGTTTCTTTCAGGTGCTATATTTGTAATCAAGGAAAAGATTGTAAGTTCTTTTATTAAAGTTGATATAATACATTCTCTATGCTAGTTGGCATGGGGACTTGGATGTAGGCCATAGACTAGGTGTAGGGGCCGAACCAAGTGAAAACTTCTGGTATTTTTACTTTTCAGTTTTCAGCATTCTGCATTTTATTTCTGTTATTTATTTTCTGCAGTGTAATTGAGACTGTCTCATACCCTGTCTCATTTGTAAAGGGACTGTCCCATTTGCATAAGAGACTGTCCCATTTGCCTTGACAGTTAGAATATTATTTTATCTATCGAGCCATCGAATTTCATTTGGTATCAGAGCAGGTGCATTTAATTCTGTTTTTAGTGTTTATTTTGCTAGCGATCCATGGCTCAACCAGATAGGTATTCAAACAATTATCCACCACTGCTTCATGGTGCTGAAAACTACAATGACTGGAAGTTTCGAATGAAAATCTTTCTCCAGCGTGATGCATTTGAATGGGATGCTGTAGAAAATGGTTTCACAATTCCTATGAAAGAAGGAAAGCCAAAATCTCTCAAGGATCTCTCTCCCGAAGAAGTGAACGCAATTAATTCCAATGCTAAAGCTATGAACTCACTTCTCAATGGCATGGTAGCTACAGAATTAAGAAAAGTTTCAGCATGTACTACTGCCAAGCAGATTTGGGATACGATCAAAGTCAGCCACGAAGGCACGTCTAAGGTACGTGAAGTAAAATTAAGTATGCTAATGAGTGACTATGAAGGTTTCAGGTTGGAAAGAGATGAAAGCGTGCGAGATGCTCAAGGGAGGTTTCTGACATTGATGAATTCCATCTCACTTCTGGAAAGGATCATTCCTCAATCTGAGATAAATAGGAAAATCCTCAGAGCAATGCCAAAGAAGTTTGCTCCAAAGGTTACCATTCTGCAGGATTCAACACTGCTTTCGACTATGGATACTCTAACACTGTTCAGTGAATTGGAGGAATTCGAAAATCAGCTACGTAGATATGATGAAGAAGATGAAGCTCCTCGTAAGAAAACTCTTGCACTTAATGCAGATGCAGATGAGTCTCCTGACGATTCTGATGAAGATATTGCTCTTCTAACAAAGAAGTTTCATAAATTTCTTGCCAAACGGAATGCCTCCAAACGACCTGTGAAATCGCAGTTTATGAAGAAGGACTTCAAATCTAATCCGAGCAAGGAGGTTAAAGTGAATCAAAGCAAAGATACTTGCTTTGAGTGTGGAAAGAAAGGGCACTTCAAAAAGGACTGTTACAAGCTGAAGAACAAAAAGAAGGCATTAATTACTTGGAGTGATGATGAATCTGACGTGGAGATCGATTCAGACGATGAAGTTGCTCAACTTTGCTTTGCTGGACTAGAGGACAACTCCAGTGACAATGATGAGGTACAGAATATTAAGTATAATTCAAATATATCTTCATCTATGTTAAATTTGCAGGTCCAGGTTAAAAAGTTAAAAGAAAAGAATGCTTATTTAAAACAAGCATTAAGTGAAGTTCTTAGTGAAATGGATGACCCCATGAAGGAAGAAGCTTTAGTTGCTGAGAACAAATCATTGCTTGAAAGGGTTTCAAAACTTACTGAAGAAAATCTATATCTCAAAAATGAGATTGAGATGAAAGATGTATGTCTTGAAGCCTTGAAGAAAGAGTCAATATCTGTTGATTCAGAAACCGTTAAAGAAGACAGTGTTCCTGATCCCCTGGTTCCTGAATTAAAGCAGAAAGTCGAACAGCTTGAAAAGGATTTAGCTAAATGTTTTCATGGAGAAGGAACTTTGAATGCTCTTCTTGGTGAACAAAAATCTTCTCTTGATAAAGGAGGTTTAGGATGTGAGTCAATCAAGAAACGTGCATTTCAAGGCGGTTACAAGCGAACTCCTATGAAGTATAAGATGCCTTATGAGAAATGTCAAGATTGTGGGAAAGCTGGCCACCCTACATCTGAATCTAGATTATGTGGTATCAAGGGCCACTCTTCTAACTCATCTTATAAATCGTCTGCTAGATATAAATCTGCTAATACTTCTGTTAATATCGTTCAGATGTGGATTAAGAAATCAGATAGACATTTATATAAGATTTGTGATACTAACCAACCAGGACCCAAGGTTAAGTGGGTACCTAAGACATAAAGCAATTCTTGCAGGTTTGTTTGAAGGTCCATGTTCCGCGAAATAAATGGATCATCGACAGTGGCTGTTCACGTCACATGACGGGTGATAAATCAAAGTTTTTATCTCTAGTGGCCAAGGAAGGTGGCTTAGTTACTCTTGGAGATTCAAACACCGTCAGAATTATTGGAAAAGGCACTATTGGTAATGACAGGTTTGCCATTTCTAATGTTCGTTTAGTTGATGGTTTGAAATATAATCTTATTAGTGTAAGTCAACTTACTGATGCTGGTCATAAGGTTAAGTTCGATAAAGATGTATGCTATATTGGTACTCATACTAACGAGTTTGCTTTAGTGGCCAAAAGAAAAGGAAATATTTTCGTATTAGATTTTGATGAACAGCAGGAGGAAATTTGTCTTGCTACTGTTCAAGATCAACAGTATCTTTGGCATCGACGTCTTGGCCATGTTCACATGGATCTTCTTCGGAAGATATCTTCTCATGATCTGGTTCGAGGTCTACCAAAGCTGAAGTACAAGAAAATAGAACCTTGTTCAGCTTGCCAACTTGGAAAACAGGTGAAAACTTCCTTTACTGCTAAGAATAAAGTATCAACTTCTGTTCCTTTGCAGCTCCTTCATCTAGATCTTTTTGGTCCAGAAAGGTATGTAAGCCTAGGAGGTAAGAATTATGCTTTTGTTATAGTTGATGATTATTCTCGTTTCACTTGGGTATTATTTTTACGAACTAAGGATGAAGCTTTTGTTGAGTTTAAGGAACTTATTACTAACCTTGAGACTAAGTATTCATTTAAGCTCAAGACTATTCGTAGTGATCATGGAGGTGAATTCGAGAAGGATTTCATAACTTTCTGTAAATCAAGAGGAATCACTCATGAATTCTCAGCTCCTCGAACTCCTCAGCAGAACGGAGTAGTAGAACGCAAGAACAGGACTCTACAGGAAACTGCCAGAACTCTACTGCATGAGAGTAAGCTTCCAAGAAAATTTTGGGCTGAAGCGGTACACACTTCCTGTTATGTTTTAAATAGAGTACTTATCCGTCCTATTTTGCTTAAAACTCCGTATGAATTGCTTAAGAAAAGGACTCCTAACATTAGTTATTTTCGAGTATTTGGTTCCAAGTGTTTTATTTTAGATACTCAAAATAATCGAGGCAAGTTCGATGCGAAATCCGCGGAAGGAATCTTCTTGGGATATTCTACAACAAGCAAAGCTTATCATGTTTATAATTCTGTCAAGAACAAAGTAGAAGAATCCATCAATATTACATTCAATAAATCCTCAAGGAATATATCTCAAATTGATGAAGACACTGCGGATCTATCGTCTCATTCCGAAAAGAGTCAGTCTCATTCTGACAAATCAAACAGTCAAGACTCTCCAGGTCCATCTCAGTCTTCTGATAATTCTTCAGGATCTACTCAAGCTTCAGATGAATCTTCTGGCTCTCCAAAGACTCCCGATAGTGTTTCAAATGTGAATTCTGTTACTCCTCTGGATAAATCTTCACAAGCGGAAATGAGGCAGTCTCTTTTGAATGAGACAACTCCTATTCATTTCCAGGCAGATAATTCTAATGAGGAAGAAATGAGTAATATTCAACTTCCTAAGTCTTCTAGGACTGTGAAGAATCATCCACCAGATAATCTTCTCACTGATTTAGATCAAGGGAATTCTACTCGAAGCAGACTTCATAATCTATGTGCATTCTGTGCTTTTGTTGCTGAATTCGAACCAAAGAATGCTCAAGAAGCAGTTGCAGACGAACACTGGTCTGTTGCAATGCAGGAGGAATTGAACCAGTTCGAGCGTTGTGATGTTTGGGAACTCGTCCCACTTCCTCAGGATGCCAAGATCATTGGTACTCGCTGGGTTTTCAAGAATAAGAAGGATGAAGATGGCAACATTATTCGAAATAAAGCTCGTTTGGTTGCTCAGGGATACAACCAACAAGAAGGAATCGATTACGACGAGACATATGCTCCAGTAGCTCGTTTAGAAGCTATTCGAATCTTAATGGCTTTTGCAGCTCACAAGAAGTTCAAGCTCTATCAGATGGACGTCAAAAGCGCATTTCTAAATGGTTATCTCAAGAAAGAAGTCTACGTGAAGCAACCTCCAGGTTTCATTCACGAGAAGTACCCTAACTATGTTTACAAGCTCAAGAAATCTGTTTATGGATTGAGACAGTCCCCTCGTTGTTGGTACGAACGTCTCAGTCAATTTCTTGTGAACAATGGTTTCATTCATGGTACACTCGATCCAACTCTCTTTATTTTTCATAAACGTGATAACTTTCTTTTAGTACAAGTTTATGTTGATGATATAGTATTTGGATCTTCTAACGAATCTCTGTGTAAATGGTTTTCTGATTGCATGCATAAGGAATTCGATATGAGTTTGATGGGTGAATTGCAGTACTTTCTAGGTTTGCAAATTAATCAGTCTAATGCAGGAATATTTATTCACCAAGGCAAGTACATAAAGGATCTACTCAAAAGATTTGCACTTGATCATGTCACACCTAAATCAACTCCGATGAGTACTTCAGTTAAGCTTACAAAGGATGAACAAGGTACACCTGTAGATGTCACTAAATTTCGAGGTATGATTGGTTCATTGTTATATTTAACTGCCTCACGACCTGACATTATGTATAGTGTATGCTTGTGTGCTCGTTTTCAATCTCAACCTAAAGAATCTCATTTGAATGCCGTTAAACGTATTTTTAAATATTTGAAAGGTACGAGTGACTTGGGATTATTTTATCCAAGCTCTTCTTCTTTTGACTTAATCGGTTTTTCAGATGCTGACTATGCAGGGTCACAGGTTGATAGAAAAAGCACAAGTGGTGCTTGTGAATTTTTAGGAGATTGTTTAGTTGCATGGCATAGTAAAAAGCAAACTTCAGTAGCTCTTTCTACCGCTGAAGGAGAGTACATTGCAGCTGGAAGTTGCTGTGCTCAAATTTTGTGGATGCAACAAACATTGCAGGATTTTGGTATTTCTTACTCAAATATTCCTATTTATTGTGATAATACCTCTGCAATTAATATCTCTAAAAATCCTGTTATGCATTCTCGTACTAAGCATATTGATGTTCGTCACCATTTTCTACGAGATAATGTTTCTAAAGGTAATATTGAGCTTATTTATATTTCTACTGAGAAACAGCGTGCAGATATCTTCACTAAGCATTTAGCTGAAGATAGATTTTGTAAAATGCGTCGTGAATTAGGTATGTGTTCTCTGTAATTTATTACGTGATTTTATGTAATTTATGTGTTTAAATATGAATTATGTCATAATACTTAAATATATGTTGTGTATTTATTATTTGAGTAATTAGGTTCCGGTTTATGAATTTGTGTTTTTTATTTTATTTGTCCGTGTGTTTATGCGTGTATATAGCATTAGATTTTGTAAATCTTTTGATTAGACTTTTCATATCCTTGAAACTCGTGCATGTATTACTCTTTCAGTACATAACTTCTGTCTTGCATCTCTTCGACTTCTTTTCAATCTCTATCTCTTCAATTCTCACTTTTTATTTAAACTCATCTTCTTAACCCTTTCAGTTTCCTATTCACCTTCTCTCTCTTAAACACAATCAAAAACCTTTCTCAATTTCTTTTCTACTTTCTCACCTCTATCCATGGCACGTAAATCTACCCCTTTCACCCGTTCTCGATCTACCGTTCAACGTACCCCAACTGATGCGGCTTCAGGTTCCAAGCGTCAACGGGTCGGTAATTTTGAACCGGAAGTATCAAGCGGAATGTCTGATAGTTCTTTTGAGCGACATGCAAAGGAGACTACTTCGACGAAAGTGATGTCAAAGTTGATTCTGAAGGAACGCCTGTGTGATCTGGATCTTCTGAAGAAAATCGGTATTGTGGACTTGTTTGATTCAGTAGGTTGTTCGTCATTGTTGTCGCCCCCGGAGATTATTTATCCCGAGTTAGTGAAAGAATTCTACGCCAAGCTACGTATTTTGGATGGAAATATTGTGTTCTCAGAAGTCCAAGGGAATCCTGTTTGTTTTAAAGCGGATCTTCTGGCACGACTTACTGGTGTTTCTGACAAGGGAGTTTGTCCGTCGACAACTCATCAAGCGTTTCAAGACATTCCTGGTCTCCAGTACGAGGAACAGCTCAAGGTCATTCTTGGTGACAATTTTGTTTCGGTGTCAGTCAAACCTTCGGTAAATGATTTAACCCCAGTTTCTCTTGTTTTGTTTCGCTTATTTCATACGAATGTTATGCCTCGTAAATCCGGTCGTGATAGAGTCACTTTCCAAGATTGTATTCTTATGTCTGTTTTTGTTAAAAAGATTCAGTGCAATGTTGCTTCCTTGATTATATCCAATATGGGTCACTGTGCCAAGCATGGTTCTATGCACTTGCCATACCCTGGCCTTTTGTCTCGAGTATTTGAATATTTTTGTGCCTTGACCCCTGCTTCTGTGTCTGATAAGATTTCCGTAATTTTTGACTTGTCAGTATTAACCTTAAATGGTTTAGTTGTCTCTGAGTCCAATGAGTTAGTTTTTGATGATGCTTCTAGGAATGTTGGTGGTATTCCTAAGTCTCCTAATTATGCCTCAGACCCCTTTGATCAGCCTACCAATACTCTTCTTAATTCTCTGTTGATCAAATTAAATGAAAATTCTGCTGCTTTGGCTAATCTAAATCAGCATTTTGCTTCTGTCAAAACTCTTGGATCACTTACTTCTGAAGTTAGTATTCTAAATGCTTCTTTTGAGTTGTTTAGGAAGTATGTTTGTTCGTCTTTGGATGATATCAATGCTAAACTCTCTGTATTGCATACTTCCGATGTCAAGTTGTCTAAGACCATAGATTTTGAGTTTGGGACTTTGCAGGAAGGGATGATTTCCTCTGCTAAGGCATGGGAAAAGGAATTTGTTAAGTTGTTTTTTAAGCTTGGGTCAGAGACTAAATTTCTATCTCAGCAGTTGTCAGCCATGCAAGACAAGAGCAAGATGTATTGGCACAAGAAAAGAGACTGGATTGGAGATTGTACTTTAGAAGAAATCACTGCTCCTCTGCCACTCCCTGCCATTCCTCCTCCTTCAGTTTTTGGCATGACCAGAGAAGAATACAAGGCAAAGATTTTTGACTGGCTTCGTGAAAGGGACGGAAAGGCACCAGCTCAGGAAGCTTTTGACAAGCTATTTTCAGAGTACGGCTCAGCTCCGGTGTTTCCTTCATCCCAGAACAAGGCTTCTGGTTCAGGCAAAGGCAAAGGCAAGGCTCCAGTTTTTGTTGATGACGATTCTGATTGAAGGACCCTTTTATGATGAAGGGGGAGAAATGTTTGATATTGATTTTGATATTGATATTGATTTTAAGACTTTTCTTTTTGATGGATGTTGATATTTTTGGATGACTTTGTGATGGGTGTTTATGTTTTTGACGTTTTTGGGTTTTCAGACTATGTTTCTTTGATGGGTGTTTTGTTGGGTGATTAACTGATATTCTGGATTCGTTTATGTGATTAGATAACAATTGCAACTGGACATCCTGGTTTATGGATGGGTTGTCTTTTGTTTTAAGTGTTTAATGTTTGAGACTGTTTCTTTTATGCATATTGTTCTGATGTCTCATTCATTCTTTAGTTGTCTCATTCTCATAATAATTGCACATATCATAAACTGCAATATATTCTGTTGGTTCTAACTTTGTTTTACAGGCCTTTAGTGTTTTTGATAGGGGGAGCATTTATGTTCTCTTTGTCATCATCATAAAAGGGGGAGAATGTTAATCTACGAGTTTATGATGATATTCAGATTGCAACATAACAGCAGTTTAGAGTCCAGAGATTGCAGTGTTTCAGATTTTCCAGGTGGCTATTTCTCAGGATTAGGTTTGTTAGGGTTTTATGTATATCTTGTTTATCTGGATAAACCTTATCTCAAACAAACTCACCACCTTATCTTATAAATCAAGTTTAAATCTCTCAAGCCTTATCTCTTTACTTGATTTATCTCTTTTTCAAACGTACTAACAGATCAGTTTAATAGTTTCATTCAAATATTTTCAAACAAACTTATCTTCCAATCTTATCTTGTGTTTGAAAATAAATCTGTTAGAACTTTGCTTATAAATACAACTCTTCATTTCAGATTTGAAGCTAACACTTTCACGAGAATCCTTCATCATCTGAAATCATTTTCTTGTTTCATACCCGAGATATTCATATCCAGAAAAACAAGAAACTTAGTTTGAGTTGTAATCAATTTGTTTATTCTTGTAACTGAATAGTGTATTCATATCAACTTTGTGCCGGGTTGTGGCAAGCTTGATTTCAAAGTATAGCAAGGTAGCTAGAAGGCTAAGGAATAGCAGTGGGCTAGGTAGCAAGGTAGCTTGGGAAAGGGTTTCTTTCAGGTGCTATATTTGTAATCAAGGAAAAGATTGTAAGTTCTTTTATTAAAGTTGATATAATACATTCTCTATGCTAGTTGGCATGGGGACTTGGATGTAGGCCATAGACTAGGTGTAGGGGCCGAACCAAGTGAAAACTTCTGGTGTTTTTACTTTTCAGTTTTCAGCATTCTGCATTTTATTTCTGTTATTTATTTTCTGCAGTGTAATTGAGACTGTCTCATACCCTGTCTCATTTGTAAAGGAACTGTCCCATTTGCATAAGAGACTGTCCCATTTGCCTTGACAGTTAGAATATTATTTTATCTATCGAGCCATCGAATTTCACAGAGATCTTCTTCAAAACTGGAAAAATTTACAGGATTTTCTCCTGATTTGATACAAAGATGCCTCAAGCTTATCATCTTCCACATATTCTTTGGAACAACCATATTTATCCTTGATGACATGATAAGTGTTTGGAGTTCTCTAAGGTCAGATATACATTCTGGAGGGTTCCCGGACCTAAAGCGAAGTTCTAAGTACCTCAAGTGTACTAGCTGCAATAATTCATCTGGAAACACGAACAATTCTATGGATGATACATCCAAAGATCTAATAAGTTTGGAGGTATCCCATATAATTGATACATCCTTAAAAAATGTATGGGAGACCTCCGAAGAATAGCAAGAACAGCTAGGTGGAATAGCAAGGACGGCACTAGTACTAAGCGAAAGCTGGGATTTAGTAGAACTTGTTGAAGAATGAGAACATGAAAAAGAGTGTTTATTGTACTTGTGCATATTTGATGAAAAGTTTATTTCCTCAGCTTTACTCAAGCAAATGTCACGCAAGAGGTCATGAATTCGACATGTTTTGATGGAACCATCTAACCCTTTCTTGCAAACTACAACCAAACTTCTACTGATAAGATCCATCAAGTAATCCTCTGCAACATCCTCTAAGATCTTATTTGTGCCATTCAGATGTATAAATCCCTCTGCAATCCATAAACAAATCAACTTATGCACTGGAATTTCATGATCTTCTGGAAATGCTCCGAAACTGAGAAAACAAGGTCTCAGGTGTTGAGGCAGGTGATCATAACTCAAAGCTAGTGTACTTATGCACTGATTTTCACTAGTTACAATGTATGAACTTACACTTTCCGCAACATGTAACCACCAATCTCTCTCCGGATTATTTTTTAGTAGTCCGGCAATTACAACAATTGCAAGAGGCAAACCATGACACTTTCTTATTATGCTCTTTCCAATTAAACTCAAATAGTCAAAAAATCTTGGGGTTATTAAAGCTTTCCTCCTTAACAAATCAAGACTTTCCTCTTCAGTCAGAAAACGCAAACAAAGCGGATTCCCACCAGGTTCAGCATGCAAAGCAACGTCTTTGAACCGGGTGGTTAGCAGAACTTTACTCCCATTGTTGTCATCTGGAAAGCAAATTTTAATATCATCCCAGGCCTTACTGCTCCATATATCATCAATTACAATAAGGTATCTCCGACCTATTAAAGCACGATATAAGAGTTGGGCCAACATATTATCATTCATAACACAAACTTCATCAGTAATCCCAACAACAGACCTTAACATGTCAAGTAATAAATCCCTCTTGTGATATACTTGAGAAATAGTGATCCATGACCGAACATAGAAGTATGACACTATATAAGAATCATTGTAAAGTCGAGTAGCTAATGTGGTCTTACCAAGTCCAGCCATCCCCACAATGGAAATAACTTCAAGCTTTCTCCTTGTGATAGATGCAAGCTGTTGGAGTAACTTACCAGCTTCGTCATGGAATCCAACAAAAACTTCCCCATCAACTTGTTCTTGATATCTATTCCTGTCAAAATGGAAGTACCTGGAAGCAAATTCCGGAGATGCCTTCCTAAAATCCTTCAGGGAGATATCGAAAATCTGGGCCACTTCAAATGCTAGTTGGTCTCCAACAAGGGAGAGATCAGGAGGATCGGGATCATTAAAATAGTCAACGCTGGCCTGTCTGAATTTTTTATGCTCAAGTATCTAATGTACCAATAATATTATTATTAGTCTATATTTTTAGGAGATGATCTTCTTTGCTTAATTAGCCAACCCCTTCAAATGGGATTGTTGTCCTTTATTTATACTAAGTCCCAAATGGGCTCAATCCTTACAATCTGGGCCTTCTTGGGCTTTACATAATGTATTGTGATTATTCTAACTATAATTCCTTTGGGCCGTCTTGTCCTGGTCCAACATTAGTCCCCCTCCTTGCTTTGCGCGATATCTTTAGATTTGCGTTTTCGTGCTCTCCACCCTTGCGCTTTGAATTCCGAGGTTTTTGTCTTGATACCTGAATAAAGTTAGTGACCGGACAGGATAATGAAATGAAGGGAAAAATTAGTGAAAAAACGAACGAACGAAGCAAAAGAAAAATAAGAAATAACTGTTAATTCGAGATAGGAGTCAAATGTGTGTGTCCGAAAAAAGAAAGGAATTGAACGTAATGCTTTTTTTTTTTTTTGAAGGTATATATCCGCTCATGTGTGTTTTTGAATTTATTTTTCCAGGTTTTTTTTTTGTTTTTGCAGGTTTCCAGGCTAACCTCTTCGACTTCCTCTCCAGGTATCTAAAAGGGGATTGCAGCGCGTTCTGGGCTCGCACTGTAAGTCGTCTACTCTCTCTCTCTATTCCTTTTCCTTTTTATCTGCGGGTCGGTCGTGTTTATAGTTTACCGATTTATAATGGCCGACTTTCCTTCGTCGTCGTCGTCGCATAGTGCCACCAACCGGGACCCCGGGAAGCGACCATTAGAGGAGGGTGACGAGGAGTCTGTTTTGAACTTGGATAATCTAGAGATCCCGGACCTAGGTCAGTGTGGATCCTTTGATTTCTTAGGAAGCGATGAGTTTTTGAGGGGGGTGCCTCCAGGTCCTATGCCCTCTCCGCCCTTAAGTCCTCGTACCCTGGAGCTTAGGAATAGAACGGTCGAGGAAAGTCTTCGACTAGGTAGGATCGAATTTGAGAGCAAACCTAGTTTAAACTATCTTAGTTATTACATCACCGTCGACCCCCCTGCGAGTAAGTTGGAGAAGTACATCGACCTGTCTAACGGCTACCGTTACCGAGTGCCGACAGCAGATGAGAGGGTTTGGATGATGCCCGAGTTCGGGATGCATGGGATTGCGATGATAATGTTTCAGTTTGGTCTTCGTTTGCCCATGCATCCGTTCTTCCTGACGATGTATGAGGCTATCGGTTGTGGTTTAGGGCAGCTGACACCAAATTCTGTTGCTCAGTTAAGTGGTTTCGTGGCGCTGTGCTGTGATAAGGGTCGATCACCGACTTTGAAATTGTTTTTCTCTATTTATGGTGTGCGGTACTATGGTGGCCAAGTATATTTCGACTCCCGACATCGACGGATGAAGATTGTTAGTGTTAGGTCATCGAATTCTGGTTATCACTCGCAATGGTTGTACGTTGGGGGTCCTGACTTGGAATTTGTAAAGCCTTGCGGGAAAGTTAGCCAGGGCACGATTGATTATTTGAATAACATGGAGAAGCACGATACTGCCTACCTCGATGAGTTTCATGGGTCGAGGACATGGTATACGCACTTAGATTTGAAGGACTCTAGATTTTTAGAGATGCACGATTGTAAGGGGGATGTATTAATTGTTATTGCCCTTATTTTGCTTACGTACTTAGTTTTTGTACTTGTCATTGTCGGCTCTTGCTTATTTTAATTTTCGTAAGTGCTTATATATAGGATGGCTGACTTATGGTTTTGTTTGTTTCTTTGTAGTGGAAGGCGCCTCACTTAAAAAGGTTTTAGACGGAGGGATTCGAGGAGGAATGGACAAGGCGATGATGTTGTTATTGCAGCGTGCTGCGAGGAAGCCTGCTGATGCGGCCAGGGCTGGACCGTCGGGGGTTCCTCATTCAGTTTCAATTGAATTGCTTGATGACCAGGGAAACAAGGTAATTGAAGACAATGAGAGGGTTGTTTCAGATCTTGTCCGCGTGGAGGGCAACCCTCGAAAGCGGTTTCGGAGGGAGGATGATGAAGTGGCTGTTGGAGGCCGGGGGGTCGGGTTCGAGGGTGTGAACAAAGATGTGGCCACTGCCGGGGAAAGGGTTTATGGGAAGACCGTCGACCCTCGGTCGAAGAAAGAGGTGATGAGGGTCGAGATTCAGCCCACGGAGCGATGGACGGGGGGATCAACTGTGCCCTTGAGGGCACTTAACCTCTTTAACTTACCTCAGGACTTGGTTGCTTATGATGGGAGGAAGCGTGAGGACCTTGTTGATCGATGTAAGAGCCGGGCTGGGAGGGTACGTTCATTCCCTTCTCTTTCTTTTTAATGTGCATGTTTCTTTGTTTTTATGTTCGGTCATGGTCGTTTATAGTCATAGTTGTCGACCCTGTTTTCATGTCTCCCCCCCTTTTTTTTGTTTTGCAGTTTCTTTCCGATTTTATGCATATACTGGAGGATTACAAGGCTGATGTTGATGGTGAGGCTTGTTCCAAGCTCGAAGCTGAAGTTGCTGCCTTGAAGGGGGAAAAGAAGAAGATTGCGGTGGGTTTTGCGGAACTCGAGCACAGGGTGGCTGATTTGACTAAGGCAAATTCCGCACTGTCGAAAAAGGTTGCTGAGATGGAGGCTACAGAGCAGGTGTCGAGTGGGAGGATACAGGAGCTCGAGGGTCGACTGCTCGAGGTGGAAAGGGAGCTTGAAGAGGAAAAAGGCAAGCGCCAAGGCTTGCTTCGACAGGTCGAAGGAATGGATGGCTCCTACAAGTTGATTGTGAAAGAAAATGCGGATTTGAAGACAGAGGTAGAGAAAGCCGTTGAAGATATCGCTGGTGCTCTGGGCGACGGTTATGGACGATGCCTTCGGCGGATGGAAGAGGCTGGTTTTGCCGTCGAGGGTCATGCCTTTGATGACTATCTTCGTGACCTGGCATCGAAGGGTGGTAACGCGTGAAGGCAGGGTATGCCCTGTGATTTTTGTAATCAAATTTGAACATTTTTTAAGTGTTTAAGAGCTTTATTGATACCAACATCATGGAAGTCCCAGAACTTGAGAAGTGTAGTAATCACTGTGGTCCTGGATTTGTAAGAAGTATAAGGTATGCGATCCATTGTTTAAACTTATTTCTACGATGTAATCAGTTACGTATTGGCTGGTTTTGCTATCTATTTGTCTCGAGTTTGAAACATTAAGTCATTTGTTAGCTTCGTAGTCGAGTGTTTACATTATGAGAGAGATTTAATTGCCCAGACCATCGTCGTGAAGTGGTTGTATAAACACTTGTTTAGAAATGAATGATTATTTTTAGTTAAGTAAGGAGCGAAGGAAGTGAAAGTCTGTGCTTTTTCCAAGTTAAAGAAATTTGTTCATCATAACCTCGTAGCGACCCCTATTATATCGAGGGTTTGTTTTTGAAATGGCATTTTACTGCCTCAAGATAACAAGTTACAACTGAGATTAAATTACTGATAGAACTTTTTGAGGTGAATTCCATTCCAAGCATTTTTGATGGGTTTCCCGTCGAGGTGCGCAAGCTCATAGGTCCCCGAGCTTACAAGTCTCGAGATCCGATAAGGGCCTTCCCAAGCTGGTTTGAATTTTCCTGAGACAGTGGGTTGTGACGCTGCGGAATCTCTTAAGACAAGGTCGTTAACCTTGAAGTCTTTGGGTTTGACTTTTTTGTTGAAGTACCTTGCAGTTTTTTCTTGTTGGGCAACCATCCGCATTCGGGCTTCTTCCCTTGTTTCTTCTAACAGATCATTGTGAAGGCGGAGTCCGATGAGAGATAGAGCGGGATCGAATACGTCGATCCGTGGTGAGCTGAGACTTATCTCGACAGGTATGACAGCGTCGACTCCATATGCAAGTCGGAAGGGAGTTTCGCCCGTCGCACTTCGGGGAGTCGTCCTATACGACCACAATACATTCGGTAGTTCGTCGACCCAACATCGGGGTACTTCTTCAATTCTTTTCTTCAGGCCTTGTAGGATGGTTCTATTTGTTACCTCTGCTAGTCCATTTGCTTGGGGGTATGCTACAGATGCTTTGATGTGCTGGACTTTTAATTCGAGCAGAGCCTCCTCAAATTGCTTTCCTACAAACTGAGTGCCGTTATCAGAAACTAAGATTCTGGGGATCCCAAAGCGAAAGACGATGTATTCCATAAAGAATTCTATCATCTCTTTTTCTCGTATTTTAGCAAGTGGCTTTGCTTCGACCCATTTGGTTGCGTAATCCACCGCGACTACGATGTATTGGCACTGATTCTTGGATTTTGGAAAGGGACCCACAATGTCTATTCCCCATTGGAAAAAGGGGCATGGGCTGAGAATAGAGTTCAGCTCAGTTGTGGGTCGACGGTTTACATTTCCGTGCAGCTGACATGCTTGACATTTTTTGACGTAATCTTCACAATCTTTCCGGATTGTAGGCCAGAACAGGCCTTGTCGGATAACTTTGAGGGCTAATGTTTTTCCTCCTAGGTGTTCTCCACAGATTCCCGTATGTATTTCCACGATCGCTTGGAGAGCCTCTTCTGGAGACAAGCAACGGAGCAGAGGCTCAGAGAGGGCACGTCGGTATAACTCCGAACCCACAACACAGTATTTCCTGGCTTTGAACATGAGAGTGCGGGCTTCGGACTTATGCTCAGGCAACTTGTTGTTAATAATGTACTCAAGGAAGGGTTGGCGCCAATCGAACCTAGCCTGGATTTGATTGACTGATATTTTGTCGATAGAGGGGGTTTCCAAAATGTCGACGTAAGTTGGGTTGAGATTAGTGGGGAGACAGGAAGAGGCTAGTTTAGCTAGAGAGTCTGCCCACTGGTTTTCCTCCCTGTCGACGTTTGACATTTTCCATGAAGGGAATTTGCTAAGAAGCTCTTGTGTTCTTGTTAAATATCGGGCCATCCTTTCATTATGCGTCTTAAATTCGCCACTTATTTGTTTGCAAACCAACTGAGAATCCCCAAATATGTCAATGACCTCTACTTCGAGATCGGATGCGAGTTTTAGACCGGCAATGAGTGCCTCGTACTCGGCCACGTTGTTTGTGGCGGAGAACCCGAACTTGAGAGCCTGCTGAATTTTGAATCCTCCTGGGCTGATTAATATGACCCCTGCTCCTCCAGAGCCGGACGTCGAGGAACCATCAACGAACAGAAGCCACGGACGAGACTGGTCCTCTTCAGGTTTGTGCGTCTTGGATTGGAACTGGCATTCGGCGACGAAATCTGAGAGAACTTGGGCCTTGATCGCCGTTCGAGGTTTATACTCGATGTAGAACTGGCTTAACTCGATTGTCCAAGCTGCGAGCCTGCCTGTTATGTCGGGCTTGTGCAGGATTCTTTTCAGAGGGAGATTGGTCAGGACATGGATTTCCCTCGCTTGAAAATAATGGCGTAGCTTACGACTCGCGACAACGAGAGCGTATACGAGTTTCTCGACTTGAGGGTACCTTGTTTCCGCGTCTCGTAGTGAGTGGCTGATGTAATATACAGGAATATCTTTTCCCTCATCGACACGGACCAATACTGCCGCGACCATTTCGTCGGAAGCTGAGAGATATACCCGTAGCGGCTCACCTGTTAAGGGTCGTGTTAAAACTGGAGGATTTGTCAAAAACATCTTTAGCTCCGTGAAATTCTTTTCACAGTCTTCGTTCCATTCAAACTGCGATGATCTGGAAGCTTTTTTCATTACAGAGAAAAACGGGAGGCATCTCTTTGAAGATTGAGGAATGAACCTTCGAAGTGCGGCTATACACCCTGTGAGTTTTTGTAAGTCTTTAATGGATCTTGGTTTGCTCATTTCTAGGATGGCTTTTGTCTGAGCTGGATCGGCCTCGATGCCTTTCTGGGTAACAAGGAATCCCAAAAATTTACCTGCAGTAAGGCCGAATGAACACTTTGCCGGGTTCAGTCGCATGTTATTTGCCCTTGCATTGGTGAACGTTTCTCGAAGGTCTGTCACGTGGTCGGAGGTAGCTTTTGACTTTGTGATCATGTCATCGACGTATATTAGCATGTTTCTTCCTATCTGCGAAGAGAATATTTTATCCATTGTCTGCTGAAAAGTAGCACCCGCGTTGATTAATCCGAAGGACATTACTTTGTATCCAAAGACCCCTCTATGAGTGATGAAAGCCGTTTGTTGCCAGTCATGGGAATCCATCTTAATTTGATTATACCCCGAAAAGGCGTCCATAAAGGACAGGAGTTCGTTTCCCGCTGTGGCGTCGATGAGTTGGTCGATATTGGGCAAAGGGTAAAAATCTTTAGGGCACGCCCTATTCACATCTGAATAATCAATGCACATTCTCCACTTCCCATTGCTTTTCTTAACCAGAACTACGTTTGATATCCACGTGGGGAATTGCACGGGCTCGATGAAACCGGCGTCGAGGAGTCTGTCGACCTCTTGGTCGATGGCTGCTCTTTTCTCGGCCGAGAATATACGTTGTTTCTGGCGCACAGGCCTGGTGTCTTTACTGATATGCAGCGAATGTCGAGCAGTGGTCTCTGGGATGCCAGGCATGTTTCTCGGGACCCAAGCGAAAATGTCGGAGAATTCCCGAATGAGGTTTGTGATATCTCTTTTGAGATCTGATGAGAGGTTTTTGCCAATTCTTGTTGTTTTATCTGGGTTTCCTTCAAATACTTCTATATCTTCCGTTTCTTCGAGAGGGGAGCATGAATTGCTTGTGGATGAGTCAACCAATTCTCTTGGGTCGATATCTAGTACTTGATTGACTTCTAGCTCTTCCTCTGTCTTTTTTCTTGGAGAAACGGTGGTTAGATAGCATTGTCTTGCTGTTACTTGATCACCAATCATTTCTCCCACGCCGAAATCTGTGGGAAACTTCATTTTCAAGTGGGAGATAGATGTTATAGCTCGGAGCGCGGTGATCGTTGTTCGTCCCAAAATGGCGTTGAAGCTTGAGGAAGCGCTAATCACATGGAATTTGACCATTTTCCAAATCTGACAGGGAGGGGAACCGAAAAGCACTGGCATATCGATGGTTCCTACAACGTGAACCTCATTGCCTGTGAACCCGTATAGCGGGGTTCGGGAGTTTTCGAGTCTTCGATCTCCTATGTCCATTCGGGAAAAAGCATGGTGATATAACACGTCGACGGAGCTACCATTATCGACCAACATTTTCTTAACCGTATTGTTTCCCACACGTGTTGTGATGACGAGAGCATCTTGATGACCTTCGATGAGACCGGGACGATAATCGTCATCCGAGAAAGAGATGACCGGGGAGGGATTCACTCGAGGGCGTTTAGCTGTCGAGGGATTGACATTAAATACTTCTCGAGCATAAATCTTGCGAGAGTTGTGGGAGAGACCCCCGGCGGCTACGCCGCCAAAAATAACGTCGATTACACGGTCGTTTTCGCCTCGATCGACGTCTGGGTTCATCATCGTGTTGCACATAGTGGACTAGTTGCCCTCGACGAATTTTTCCTTCGATGAGATTGCTTAGTTGAAAACATTGCTCTGTTGTATGGCCGGTGTCTTCATGATATTCACAATATCTGGAGCTTGGGGGTCTTCCTGGTTTCATGGGTCTTGGAGGGCGATAGTCCGGTTCCGTTTTTAACACCGCCAAAATTGTCATTTTCTCAGTATTGAGTTTCGTGAACTCTTTTTCAGATCGATTGTGGGGTTGCCAATCCCTTTCTCTTCTATCCCTCGGGGGGAGGTCCGATGTGCGAGGCGGGGGCGACCTACGTCGCTCTCGGCGCCTTTCCCTCGCAGGGGATCGTGGACTGTAGCTTCGGCGTCGTTCGTACTTTGACGACCTCCGTGGAGATTGTATACAGCTTACCACTTCTTGAAGCATCATGCGGTGTTCTATAATCTGGAACGCAGCCTGTAGTGTTTACGGCCTTTTTTCAAAGATCTCTTCTAAAAGGAGGCCATGCCTAGACTTATCGATGCCCGCTGTCAGGAAATTGACAGCCATCTGTTCTATTAAGTCTGGAATTTCTGCTATCTCTTCCCTGAACCGGGTTAGAAAATTCCTGAGACTTTCGCCGGAGCGTTGATGCATTGTCATCAAGGATGCAGTAACTTTGATTCCTTTGTAGTTGCTGGAAAATCGGGCTTGTCCACGAGTCGATTGACCGAGGTGGCAAGTTACTGTACCATCGGAGAGCCGTGCCTTGAAGGCAAGTGGAGAAGAACTGACACCTAGCGATCTCCGAGTGGCCGAAGAAAGCCATGCGGCCGTCAAATGTATTTAGAAATGCTAACGGGTCCGAGGATCCGTCGAAATGATCGAGAGCAGGCGTTTTCAACGTCCTGTCGATGCGCGCCTTCTCAAGCACTAACGATAGGGGGCTCTCAGAAACGGTTTCAAACCCTGCCTGATTTCTCATCAAGGTACGCATCTGGGCGATTTCTTCCTGCATTTTAGCGAATTCCTCGTGAGATAGATTCTGTGGATTCTGTCTGATGTGAGACATCGGCAGATGACACTGTCCTCTGTCGACGTTCGCGAGGTTGCGAATATGTTGACTCCGCCGAGGGCTCATATTCGTACTCCGCATCATCCTCATCATAAAATTCATCATCTTGTCCTTCATTTTGAATTGTAGTTTGTTGGAGCTCTCGACGGAGACGGTGAATCTCACGTTTTCGCTCAAGTTTAGCCTGCAATCTCTGAGCTTCGCGCTCTAGAAACTCGAGTTCTTCATCTGAATCAAGGGAATCTTTCGGATTTCCTTGGTTTTGGGCTTTTAGCCTTTCTTTCTTTTCCAAATGTAGCCGAACGTCGCTCGAGAGAACTTTTTTTCCTTTAGATGTTTGAACTCTAAAACGCTGGTCTGACACAGCTTTTCTTTTTCTGTCCCTTTGGAGAGAGTCCTTCAATCCTAGAAATTGATCTTCTGGAGGAGCCTCAGGTGGAGGGAACAAACACTTCGGCTTCAATGCCGGTTGTTTTGGAAGCTCGCGATCGTCGTGGGTCGAGGGGTCGGCGGCAACTTCTGCCGTCAACTTCTTTACCTGAGTTGGTCCGGCGGTTCCCGGATCAAGCTCTTCTACAATCATCTTCTGGTTGGATCTTCTTAAAGCAAAGCTCCTTCTAGCGCCAAATGATGTACCAATAATATTATTATTAGTCTATATTTTTAGGAGATGATCTTCTTTGCTTAATTAGCCAACCCCTTCAAATGGGATTGTTGTCCTTTATTTATACTAAGTCCCAAATGGGCTCAATCCTTACAATCTGGGCCTTCTTGGGCTTTACATAATGTATTGTGATTATTCTAACTATAATTCCTTTGGGCCGTCTTGTCCTGGTCCAACAGTATCCTACTAACAAGAATATGTAAACACAAAGATCCAGGATGATCTGTAATTTTAAGGATTTGGTATGAATTAGACAAGGAGCTGAGCTGTTGAGAATAAAAAGAAATTTGAGATCTTTCTATTGGAAGCCAGTCAGAATGTGTATGAAGCCTGTTCACTTCAGCTAACAAACCATCAAACAAAGTATCCATTTTTAATTCCAAACCTTGAGGTATAGCAGTTGCAGTTGCAGTTGCAGCTTAGCTTATTCCTAGATGTCTTATTCCATACTTTTCTCACTGTGTCTTATTCCATACTTTTCTCACTGTCTATGCAATGCAAGTCACACATTCCTCTAGCCGTCAGACAAGACCTGTTTTCAGATAATGGTCATAATTTGTCGTTTAAATTTTTATAGGTTGCGGGTTCGATACTCCACTCCCCCTCTTCTTCCATTTTTTTTTATCGTAACTAACCCGCAGCCACTACCTTTCGGGTGTGCACTGGGTAAACACTACGAGCTCACGCAATAGCCTGCAAACCATGTGAACGAAGGTAAACCGCATTAAGCGACAGGCTCTGGCTCAGGAGGTATAATAATTAATTCTCCTCCCGTGAAATTCGAACCCGTGGGATTCGAACCCGTGACCAAGAGTATAGTTATCCTCTCTTTAACTAAGTGAGTCAACCTTGCGGGCCCATTTTCGTTCTCTCGTGGGCTTTGTCAGTTTCTTTGCATTTAAGCTCATACAAGACTATATCAGTTAAGCCAAAAAGGCGAAAACACATTCAATTAATTTTAAGCTTCTTATAAGTTAAGCCAAAGAGCTTGGCTTAACTTCTTACATGTAAAACATATAAAGATTGTTCAAAAGATATTGAACATTAGCATAAAAAGGATATTACAACTTGCAATACCAAAACATATGAAGAAGAAGACTTATGTTCATCCAAATGTCTTGCCTGTTGGTAACTGTAACAACTTGCAAGTACAAAAATTTCTAAATCATAATCTGTTCCAAGGCCTAGACTTTATACCAATCCTAGACATTATACCAATCCAACTGATTTTTTTTGCAGTTCCATCATCTGAATTCTGTCCCTATTGCTAATCGTCCAACGGACAAGTAGTTGAGATGGTAAACATCCTAGCTCAAATCAACTGAATGAAATTGACAAGCAGCATTCCTCCTTGCTAGCCCTTTCGAAAGGGGGCTTGGTTTCCTGCAAAACTGTGAATTGTCGACTGAACCTCTTTGCTTCGCCTTTATTGATTCTGTTAAATTCATGTAACTGGCTCGTTTAGCACTGTTACCCTCTGCTAAATTGTGGCTAGTTCCCGGAGTATCAGAAGTTGTTGTGGATGAAATTGATGACAAGCTGTCACTGCTGAGAAACTCCGAACTTGGAGGTCTACTAGAGATTCTAGTTGATATGTTATTCCGTCTGACATTCACTGAATCATGTTCTGAGTAATTTGACCAGGATGTAACACTATAATTTTCTTTGTTCTTCGTATAGACTGTTGTCAAATCGGGTGAGTCCATCTGTGATTCTTCCATCGATCTACCTTCCCATGGTTTATTCGCCATCCAGCCATCTAACCAGCTCGTACCAGAGTTTTTATCAGACTTACTACTGGCAAGCACCTTGTTTTTTCTCGAGTTTAAACCAGGACTCATTCTAAGTTGCTGATCCAAAGAAGCTAGATTTCATCAGAATGAAAAACAAAACAAAACATAAAACAAACCATAAGAGTTCATTCATTACCTGTTGAGAATAGGCATATGCAATTGCTCTCTCCCTCTTAATTGCTCCTGCTTGTTTCATATGTTGCTTTGTCTTCACTTCCTCAATTGTACCATGACTATCACACCATCCACCCTGTTGAATTGCAAAACAAATTTAATTTCCGATAAGCAAGTATGATTTCATTAGGCCAACGCGTGTCCTGGACAGAACAAGGCACATACCTCCGAGGGTTTGATGGGATCAGGTTGATTAAGCCCGCCCTTCTGCTCCTCTAAGGATGCAGAACGAGCTTTTACTCTAGCTTGCACTCGAACAAGAGCCTCCATGCACCGCAGTGTCACAGCAGCTTGCTTCCTGACTTGTCGTCCGCGAACTATAGCCTGAAGCCTCACCACTGCTTTCAGAGCTCTGAAAGCCCGCCTTGCCTTAAACATATCAAGATAAACAGAATTCAGCACATAAAAATGATCATCAGTACTTATAACCAGATATATTACACAAAATCAACAAAGGGCAGAGAAACACATTACCAAAATGATGTAAAATCAATACTAATACTAAAATTACACATAAATTACTAAGTCTATATGATCCCTTTAAGCCCTTCAACTAAATCATCAAGGTCTTGGTAGATTCCGGTAAATTAAAAAAAAATTATTCCACGACTTTATTATCCTCAGAACTATAATTCAGATACTGAACTCCTCCGCAGTACATCAAAGTTTCGGAGATTTTTTAACTCAATTAACAATTGCACAACAAATTTAGATACTATTAGTAAATTAGTAATGTAACAATTCAACTAGTGTTGCAAATATATATCAAAATTTCGGAGATTTATTAACACAATTAACAATTGCACAACAAATTTAGATACTAGTAAATTAGTAAATCCAACAATTCGACTAATAATTAACAGTTGCATTACTAATTTACTACGTACATAAAGTTTGGGAGATTTATTAACTAAAATAACAATTGCACAACAAATTTAGATACTAGTAAACTAGTAATGCGACTAGTATTGCAAATGTACATAAAAGTTTCGGAGATTTAATAATTCAATTAACAATAGCACAACAAATTTAGACACTAGTAAATTAGTAATGCAACAACTCGACTAATATTGCAAAGCAGCGAGATAATGGAAAATCGAAAGAAATGATTACCAAAAAAGCCCGAAAACGGTCTTTAGACACTAGTAAATTAGTAATGCAACAACTCGACTAATATTGTAAAGCAGTGAGATAATGAAAAATCGAAAGAAATGAATACCAAAAAAGCCCGAAAAACGGTCTGAATACGAATAGCAGCCCACTGTCTCCTCACCACCATAAAATCTCTAGCAGGAGCTCGAACAACAGTGGCCATAGCAGCAGCCATATACGGAGATTCACTCGCTGCAGCTTCCGACAAACGTCCTCCTACAAATTTACTCGTCGCCGTCCCTCCACCCGACGAAGAACTCCTCCATAGCGTCCATTTCTTGCCCTTTCCACCACCCATTCTCTCCTACATTGTCCAAAAACAATCCAATAAAAAATAAAAAAACATTTAAAAAACCTCGAAAAAATCGAAAAAAACACACAGTAACAGGTCACAAGAAACTTACAGGATCATTCGGTCTGTGGGACTTCTTGGTACCAATGAGAGTAGCAATCCATTTTCCTGAAGCACCCATTTGGATTGAACAAATTTGAGTGTTGTTAGGATTGTTGTTTCAGGGGAATTGTGCTAGTAATATAGAGCGTTGTGAATCTTTTTGTTAAGTTTAAATTTGAATGCAGAGAGAGTTGTAACGGATATATTTAAAAGTGTGACTTTTCATGTTACGTATTTATAACTAAATTTATTACTCCAGTGTCCACTCATGCATAATCTTTTTTGTCACGTTTTGAAATATAATTACGACATTAAAATTGGGTATAAAATATATTCGAAATGGTATAATTGATGTGTCACTTTAAGTTATTTTAATCGGTGAGATTGATATGAATGCACGAGAGGCAGTGGCGGATCCAACTTCAAATATAAGGGGGTAGTTGGAAAAATAGTTTAATGCGCAAGAGCCGAGCATTTGAAATGTTCGGTTCGAAATAAACTCGAGCCCGGCTTGAAAAAAATTCAAAAATGCGATTTTATATATTGGATTATTGCAAATATTTTCGACTAAAAATTCTCTATTAATCGTTGTATTTGCAATCGTCAGAATCACCGACAATTTTACCAACATATAAACTCAAGGATATCAATATCTTTGTATTTTTCAACCATCTTTTGAACGAGATCAAGAATACCCTTCAAATTTTGAAAATCGGTTTTGATTCTCGTGTCAACTGTATAATTAGAAAGCGGACATTCAAGTGATTAGAATACGAATTTGATCAAATTCTGAATGATTGAATTTTACAATTTGAACTAATTTTAGCTTATCAAAAGTTGATAAAGAATTACGTGAATTAAGTCATGATAGGCATGAAATCAATTGTACATAATAACTATATCAAAATCAAAATTAATGGTGTTAAAGTGGTTTAACTAAAAATTCTAGTAGATCAATATTTATTCTTATCTAAACCACTTTAACACCATTATTTTTGATTTTGATAGAGTTATTATGTACAATTGATTCCATGCCTATCATGCCTTAATTCTAGTAGTTCAATATTTATTCTTATCCTTTTTTGTCATCTTTTGTAACTTCTTTTTTCATTTATTTATAAATTTTTTGCCCCAATAGAAAAAATTTAAGTAGGGGTAATCATTTTTGCAAAAATTAAGGGGCCATTTTTAGTTTTTATATAATTTAAATATAAATATTTAATTAAATTAAAAATTTAAGGGGGTCGGATGAACCCTTACCCGAGGATCCGCCTTCAATGAGGGGTCTATTTTATTAGTTGTATAAGGACCAATTAGAATATGTCACGTAGTATTTTGGAACTGTTTTGAAAACTAATTTTAGGCACTTAGAGCATTTTTAATGGTATTGGTAAAAATGGTTGACTAAAATAATATAAATAATATATTTTTATTATTTCTAGTTATTATAAAAAATACATTATTTTGATATGATAAGTAGATGATCTGTAATTTAATTATAGATATGTATATGTTCGACAAATATAACAAATATATAAAAAAATTAACTAAAATTTTATTAATGAATGGTCACCGGAGAATATAGTAGCACTAGTTTAAACTTCAAGCCAAGCGGGGAGTGTACGGCACGGGAAAATACGCCCACTACCTAAATCCAGGATTTCAAATTATAAGTTCTTTCTCATTTCGAATGCAGAGCCCCGAAAATAAAGTACTGTGAAGAGGACTGTCTTTCACTCTTCTTTTTTTCACCTGTACTTTTTGGTCAAAATTTTTTTGACGTCTATCTAATGTTCGATTAGCGAAATCGCATGATATAAGTATAATTTAAAAGGGTGCCCTTCCCCAACCAAACCCAACCATAATTGGTTGGGGTCTATTTCGTAGCCAACCAATCTTTCCGCAATAAATCATTACGGAAGTCATTGCGGAAGGACTCATGACTTCCGCAATGAATCAATGCGGAAGTCCAGAGGCTGCCGCAACGTTTCATTGCGGAAGCCTTTTTCTGTTGGCTCCCACCACATGGAGCCAATCGTGGTTGTGGAACTTTACCCAATTGAAAATACGGGTATTGTTATATGCGTAAGTTTTAAAACAAATGAATACTCCTATCATTTAAAAACGTCAAAAGATTGCGGCAGCCTTTTTCTGTTGGCTCCCACCACATGAAGCCAATCGTGGCTGTGTAACTTTACCTAATTTAAAATACGGGTATTGGTATATGCGTAAGTTTTAAAATAAATGAATACTCCTATCATTTAAAAACGTCAAAAGAATAATAACATCAAGAATATGCTCTTCAAAAATTGTTACAACAAACGTAAAAAATTGATAATTTGCGGACACTCCACAGTCGACGAATGAAGAAAAAATAAATTAGAATAGCTAACTAATGCGTATCTTTTCCTGTATAATGTTTGAGCATGAAAAAATTCGAAAAACATCTAACTTTCGAAAAAATGATGCTAACTAAATTTACTCAGCCAGGCTAAATGAAGCCTTTATTCTGTAAACCAGAACACTGTACTTGTGAAACTAATGTGATGTAGTACCAGAACATTTGCAGTTAATTTGCAGCAATTCTCGGACTTGGGAGTCCGATGTTAGCAACCCTCGGGGAGAGGCGTATCCTGGGACTTGGTCTTGGTGAAGGAACAGGGCCATAGCTTGCTCGAGGTCCGGCCTTGAGTAGTACTTTTGGAGATAATCTGACTTGTTCGAGTGCTTGATTTTGTAACTCTGCAGGGTATTCTCGTACACAACCTATCCGAGGACCTGCCCCTGTCGTCCATCTAGACGACACTGGTGGTCTCTGATTCTCGTGATCTTGTGTCTTGGTGCTCGATGAGTCCTCATTGACGGATTTGACATTTTGTGAAGATGAAACTCTAGTAATCTCTGATTTAGGTTGGCCTTTATTAATTAAGGTTGGATCTTCATCATCTATCGCGTATCTCTGGATCAAAATAAGAATAACGATGAAGAAGCTGCGTGTAATCAGAATTATCAGTGAAATTTCGTGTAGTTTTAGGTTATTACCTTGACATTGCTCAAGTCTACACGGTGTTCCTCGAGGAAGCTAACAAACTCCATAAAACTCTCTTCTGTTGGACAGTAGTGCCCGCTATATGGCCATATCGCCTGTGAAGTGATTAATATCACAAAATTCAGAAAATTAACGTAGAAATGCAGGTTTATAGAAAACTGAATAGCTCTGTTGGTTGCCATAGAAATGCATTATGAAGATATGTTAGCATGAAATTTAAATAAAGCACGTGTGACAGACCTCTAGAACTCCATTCTGAGCTACTAATCGTCCAGCTGCAGTGGTGGCGCCGCCAGATAAAAAGCTCGAATGCTGAAAGTGTCCTTTCTTCTTTTCCCCAACATACAAAATACTCGATGTACTGAGAACAAATATCCATTTGGAGCCCTCCTGTGTATTCAAAGGCTTTCGACTTTGCTTGTACATAAGCTTTCCTTGCTCTATAATCACCTCGAATTCCATTCTATCTCTCTGCAAATGCAAATTGATCCAATTCAATGAATTATGTAATTGTATAATTAGGAGTTCTCTTGAATTATGAATAGCATCGACTGACAAACATACTGGTCCGAGATATCTGACACATTGTCGTTGAAGATCAGCCCTCAGGCACTTCTCTAAATTTACTTCTTTACCATCTCCAACATCCAACCTGCAATATTTATCGGATCAGATTAAAGAGTTTCTTATTTTAGAAAGACTACTACCACACTCGAAACATTTTCAGATACTCTGGTGACAAATTATTTACCAGTAAAAGAATGGTTGTCGGCTCTGACTAGTAAACCAGACATCATAGTAAAATTTCAAATTGTGTCCATAGCGATGCCGCGGATCAATCTGTCAAAAGTTAATTAGTAGTAATAATTAGCATAACACAAATTCATCATTCTTCTCTTCCTAGTTGAATAAGTACATGTTAGATGCATTGATAGTCAAGTCTTTTGAATAGATAATGTAAATGAAATCACAATTTAAGCCTGGAATTTCAGCAAGAGCATTATGGTCATAAGATTGACTAGCAATCAAACTGGTAATGTCAATGCAAACAAGTCCATGAGTAAATTGCAAAGCGGTGGCTGAACTTTACCCGATTTTACATTTTAGTGACTGAAATTTCAAATTTGCAATATAGTCCGTTAGCCACCTTTTTGAAATATAACGTAATGTCTGGCCACTACATTGCAAATTTGAAATTCAGACCACCAAAATGCAAAACCGGATAAAGTTGGGGCACACTTCCGTAGTTTACACCAAGTCCATAAAACATATTGACCAGAATTTTATACAACTACAGAATATGAATGTGTACTCACAGCTTCAAGCCAGTGTCTAAGAGCTAGCTTTTGAGCCTTCTCATTCTTGGACAATCCTTTCCCCACCTGAAAATCAATCAGAAACAGGGTTTACTCATTGATTCTTGTATCTTTGTTCTCGTGTTGGTCAAATCCAATCTTTGACATTCTCCGAAATCAAAATTATTGCGAGATTAGTGTGACCTAGTGTGGATATGTAGATTATACTATTTATTTTGTCAGAACTCATGGTCAAATAACACACACATTCAGACTTAATATTAAGGGCCGTGTCTGCTCAGGAGGATTATAATTCTACATGGAATGGTCTTTCATATTGGTCAAGACTATACGGATTATTTTAATTTGCAGTCATTCATTTTTTACACTTAAATCCTTGAAATTTCACGTTGAAATATCACGTTGAAATACAAAGAGTAATGCTACATCCACAGAATTGGTCACACGAACGTTCAGAAAATGACGTGTCTGTATGAGGTGGAGGTGTATTAATAACTTTGTCGGCCACTTATTCACGTCTTATTCATTAAAATAACTTAAAGATTAGAATGTACTAGTATGAAAATTAAGCAAATGCTTTCATAAACCAGATTACTAATCATTTCTGACAAATATAGACTAAATGTAGTGAAAATGTACCTTAGCCACCATGGTCCTTGCTCGTGCCCATCGCGAAACAGCACTCTCTGGTTTCACATTGCTAAGGAACGATGTCGATCTTTGCTTGAACGCTGCAAGATCTAAGGCCTTCCACCTACACATTCAAATTTAAAATCTGAAATCAACAACTAAATTTGCATAAAAAGGTCCAAAAAAGCAATTTAGAATTGAATTTACGAGAACAAACCAGAGCTCCTCGACTACAACAGCACAATCTGCAAGGTTTCTTCGAGTTCTGTAACCCTTATAAAACTTCTGCACCTTGACTGCAGCTGCATCAAGCTCACTAACAGCCAACGGAGAGAAAAAACTAGCCGGTTCAGGAAGAGATTTAACGGAACTTAACGAACATTCCTCGATTGCAGGAAAATTCACAAAAGACTGGGCTGTTTCTACTATGAGCTTCTTCGGTTCCCATCTCTTGAAGCTCGGAGATTTTCCTAAACTAGACCTACTTGCTGTGTAAATTACTCCCATCTACACAAACCATGATCAGACGCAATCGATTGTTACGATCATTTTACCAGAAATTCGACAGCAAAATTGTAAAAAAAAACTACAATTAATTAACACAGTACTGTTGATCATTTCATGCACAAACTTGAAATACATTACAGGTAGGGGCGGATTCACGAATTTTTGTTTAGGGGGACACTGGAAAAATTTTGAGAATACCTTTTGTATTTTTAAATTGTGAAGGGGCAATTTCATATAAATTCAAAAAAATTAATGATGAAAAAACATAAAATTTGAATTTAAGGAGGACACATGTCCCCAGTATCTCTTATTAGATACTCCCCGATTACAGGCACAAAACGAACATAAGACACAGAGGTTAACGAAAAACGATACGAGAACGAGACAGAGGAAGATCATTACTACAATTCTACTTACCAGAAAAATGCCAAAGAATAAGAACTGGTTACAGGTAGATTGCGGTTCCTTCCTCGCTTTCTCTGTCGGAAAAAAAATCAAAGAATCGAAAATAATTTAAATATTTAAAAATCTCCGTAATGTGACATATATATAAGGCGAGGGAGGGTCCGCGCTGAGTATGACTGGTGAATGTTGGTTCTTTCAAATACGTAGTAAAAGAAGAAGAATAAAAAGACTCCGGTCTTTGAAAGAAATAGATTATTTAGGTAATTTTATATATCCCGTAAAATGGGTGCAGTTTTTGGCTTTGAATGGAAAATGTGATCAAACTACTAGTGTGTTTCTAGTTTCTACCTCGCACCACGAGGCCTTTCGAGTTGAAGGGTTCAAATACGGTTTGTTTTTCTAGCACTTTTACTATAGTACTCCCTCCGTCACGTGTTTCATATTTTGACTTTTTATAGTATTCATGTTAAGCGATTGCCTATTAATTTACGTTTAATTTATAAGATCAAATATAGTCATGAGTGATTTTGTTGGATCCGTAATTATGACTATTTTAATATAATAAAGTTTTTATATTTAATATTAATACAAAATTAAAGATATTAACAATTAAAAGTGTGCATTAACAAACGTGTTCAACACAAAAAGATAACGTTTTTAGGGAGGGAGGAAGTAGTTTATAACTTTTAAAGCAGCGATACATATTTAGAAAATGATCTCAAATTTCTCTAAGTGATATATGAACTTTTTACTAAAATTTATATAAATTTACGAGAGTTTCACTGTATTTTCGAGAGTTGATATAATATAATGACAACTTATCATTCTAAACAATTTTGAGAACGCTTTATGATATTATAGTATTTCTCTACTTATTAATACCTTCACTCAGGTTTAAAATAACTTATTCTTTTATGTATTCAAATATTTTTTTAACAAAATAAAAAATATCGAAAAAACAACTATATTTAAGTGTAGGGGGAATGTACTTTTTAGAGCAGCATTTTATGAATTAAGTTGGGTTGATAATATTTACAAGGTTCTTGACAATGCTCGAGTCGACTCGACTCGAATTATATAAAAACAAGTTCAAATTTGTCTGGTTTGATATGAAGCAAAGTATTAACAAGATTTTCCGAATAATGAAAAACAGTTGCCTTATCTCGAATCATTTACAAAAATGTGTCTAATTTGACTCAAAGCTGCAAAGCTCGATTGTTTTCTTATAGCTCGATTATACAAGCACTACTTTACGTATTAAATGAAGTATTAATTTTACAATAATAAATGTGAGATTTGATCGTGTTGTAGACGGAAAAGGTCAAAAAGACGAACAGCATGGTGTTTTTACAAAAATGAGACCATTGACTTCCCGCCAATCCGAAAGTACACGTTAACATCACTACAACTCGATATTGGTTCCTTTTGGATTTAATTGTACGGACGCATTGTCAATAATTTTTACTGTACGCGGCTTTTAGTCGCTTTGTCTATAAACCTAAAAGCACACTGCAATCATTTTTTCTTACAAAAATTTCAGCACGATTAAATAAACGACTCTGCATGTTAATACAATAAACACAAATAACTGTATTAGGGATAAGTTGAATAAGACCCAACGAACGAAGGTCCATTAAACTTCATAGTTATTGGGCCGAAAGCCCACGTACCTCCTAAGGCCGAACCCCAATACTTCACTTTATCGTTGGAGATCAACAGAAAATCAAAACGTCCTCCCATTTCTCGGCTCCACGATCGTCAGCACTACATACATAACGTACGATCATTTATTACCGGTTTGGGTATAAATACCCTATAGAAAGTAAGAAATATACAATTCTACACACATTCTCTTAGCACTCTATACTTTCCTGTATTCTTAAACCCACTTTAAATCTAGAAATTATTGATTCTCACATTGGATATGAATCGGGGGATAATCCCTCACATTCTCTTTATTTTCAAGTCATAATCGAAGAACGTTCTTGTTAGCCCGAAGACTGTTCCATATCGAGCAAATTTTATTTTTGGAAGACTGCATCCGTCCCCCAGGAAAAAAGTAAGTAAAAAGTACTCTTTTTTTCCCATTGAATTCTATACGTTACTTTTCGACACGCTTTTCAATACTCATTTAAAACATAACTCCACAATATTTTTTTAATATTTTTTTTGAATAAAAGTTTCATGTTTAAACTTTTATTAAAAAAAAATTTGAAAAAAATACTATCAAAATATATTTTATAGAAGTCTCGAAATACGTGCAAATAGTAAACACGTAGAATCCAACGGGACGGAGGAGTAAGCAATCAGAGAAAAGAAAAGATTAATGGGGGTTATATTAATGTAGTGTGTTGGTAAAAAGGAGGCAGGAGTACTGGACGGGAACAACGAGAAGAGGTCAACAAATTGTAAGCACAATCTCACTAGATGTTTCGTCTCCAAAATAATTATGCATTCCATCGTCCTCAAGTTTCTTAGGCAGACCGGACCAACTTGGCTTTGAAGCATTCTTCCCCGGTTTATCAGGTTGAATCAATAATTTTACTTGTAATTAAGGGCCGACAAAAAAATTTCAATATTAAATTTGACATCAAAAATTTATGAATACGCAGAATTATAGAGATAAAACTAGTCGGCAAAAAAATCCGATATTAAATTTGATTATAAAAATTTATGAGTACGCAGAGTTACGCGGAGTTACGCAACTCTGTTTGCTCTTAATTTTTTGGCTTTAAGATTAATTGTCAAATATTAAATAATTATTACATATATTTCCATTGGATATAAAAAAAATTAAAATTTAGCAATTGACCAAAATAGCTCAAATATATGACGTAAGCGGTATGACTAAACGTACTTTCTACTTCTGATCTATCTCGTTTATTTATGAGTATTCTTGTTAAATACGACCTAAAGATTTTGTATAGATTTTCCACTCCCTCGTCGTAATATTTACTCAATTTGACGTGTTATATTTGCCTCAGTCGTCTAAGTATAAATTAAGTAGGAGAGTTTTTAATCGCATTGTTTCAGGATTACAAAATTGCAAATTACAATGTTAACCTTTTGTAATGGTTGAGTGTGTATAGATTTTGACAAGTACTGCAACATGACCTGATATCTAATTCGGTATAGGTTACCTGGCGAGAAGGAAGAGGAAAAAAAACAAAATTACAATGCTACTATTAGTCTACTACTAGATTCTACATATATCTGCTAAATGTAGTTACAAACGAGAGAGAGAGAGGGAGGGAGGGAGAGAGAGAGAGAGAGAGAGAGAGAGAGAGAGAGAGAGAGAGAGAGAGAGAGAGAGAGAGAGAGGTACTGTACAGGATGAAGCTAAGAGGGGGAAGAGACAAGAGAGCACTTGACACCTGAAGGAAATGGGGTGCTGCAGTGTATATACTTGAAGGAAGCTTAATATAGAAATGTCCCATGAAATCAACCAAATAGTACTTAAGCATTCCACTCTCATGCATGCATACTTACAGTACATAGGTGGCAGGGAAAAATGAATGGCCCAGATGAAGTGAAGATGATCCTCTGATCCCAGTTGCTTCTGGCAAAAGCAAATATGTACTTGGTTGGCAAAGCAATAAACTTTGTTCTTTTAAAAAAAATTAAAAAAAAAACAAGAAAAAAACTGAGTTTACTGTAGTTGTGGACTGATGATTAATCAATGATCAGCTAGATATCTCTGACATTGAGTGTTATAATTAGATTATTATGGGGTTTTTCTAGCTCTATTCCATTATATATGATGCAGCAGTGATGAGTCAGAAGTCAGTGATCTTACTTCTTCTAGTTTCCTTGTACACATTTTTCTATATCCCAATTAAAAATGTGCTGTTATGGGCTCAAGAAACCCCAACTCATACCCACACACACATCTATGAATAATAATAGTAATAATTAAACATAGTACAAAATAGAGAGATTTGGTAACTGATCTGACAGGGAGATTGGAGAAAATAGGAGAGAAAGGCCAGCCGCAGCAACTCCCTCACAGACTATTGACTGACTGACTGACTTGTCAAAACTGAAAATTTGTACTAGTAGTAAATTTACATAATATGCAAGTTTTAGGGAAAAGTACTTGACAATCGATTGCTGCAATCATAATTTATTACATTTTCTCAAATATATTTAACATCGAAACTTTTTGTGAACCGCGTTTAGTATACCAGTCCTATGATTCTTCCTCGTCCCGAAAAATTATATCGGATAGTTGGTTGACAATAATCGATCTTCAGGGATCTATGGAATTTGCTAGTAGGAGTATTGCTTATCTGTGAAGCAATCTGGATATCTGTACTCTCTAAATATATACTACAACCTATATACTGCATGCATTATATCTTTAGCTAGCTAGCTATGTATTGTATTGTTATCCTTAGCTTGTCACTGGGGAAATGAATCACAAGTAAGTAGACTTCACATACTTAGCTGCATATTCTGTCCTCACTCCAAATATTATAGTAATAATTTTTACAGTATAAATATAGCATGAATCATTTCTTGTACAGTTTGTAGAGATTCAAGAAAGGCTCAAGAGAGAAATGGAAGGAGTTAGAACCAGATTTTACTGGTACTGCTACTTGGTAGTAATAGTAACTCTGTTAGTGAATTTGAATAGTGCATCTAGCAGGCCTTCTCTTCTGCCTCAACAAAATGCTGCAGGTCAGTACAACTTTTCCGAGATTATTCATTTATCGAGATTTTACCGTAAAGGTACTGAGGTACTCTTTGATTAGTAATGGTTTTTTTGTTTTTGTGCTTGATCAGGTAGTTTAACCAGAGAACGGAAGGCGGAGGCTGAGACGACGACGACGACGACAACGACAAGCAAAGCAGAAGAGGTAGGGGCGCAGGAAGTGATAGGATCAAGACCACCAAGATGCGAGCACAGATGCAATGGGTGCAGCCCTTGTGAAGCAACTCAAGTGCCTACTAATCATCATGTTGGTATTCAGTTCACTAATTACGAGCCTGAAGGTTGGAAATGCAAATGTGGCCCGTCTTTCTTCACCCCTTAAACCAAGCTCGATCAAGCGTTGTATGACTATGAGTTCTCTGTTTCGATGATTTTATGAGCCGAGTCTCGTGTGTTAGATAATGAAAAACTGTTTATTGTGCAAATTAAGAATATTTTATCACAGTGATATCATATGAACGATAAACAAAAGAGTAATGCTGCTTAACCCAAAAATTGTATCAAAATAATTATAAAGTGACGTGTCATGACACGTGTTCAAATATAATTTGTGGGTACATATGAATGCACGCAAGTTTCATATTATTATTACGAAAGTTATCATTTATAAAGCATTTGGTAAAAAAAATTGTAACAATATTTGGGGTTTCTAGCATTTTCCTAAACAAAATTGGGAAGAAGATTTTAACGATAAATATATACTAATAATTTTCTCTCCAAATTTTAAAATATTATTTCTTTCCTTCCTCAAAATTGTCTTTGGGGACAAGTTGACGATATTTAAATTTTTAACTTTTTTTTTTCCAAAAAAAAGTTTCAGGAACAGAATATAAGAAAAAGGAAGGATTGTTCTGGTATAAAAGGTCTAAGAAATCGATTTATTTAGGCCATATTTCAGTGTGAAATGGGTGCAACGTCTGGGTTCAAACACGGTTTATTTTTCTAGCACTTTGATTTTATAATTACACCTTTTATCGAAGATATGAAAATTGTGTTAAATAATTATTTATACTTTTTAAAAGAGTTTATAATAACTGTCTTCGCTATTTTACGTATTAATTGTTTAGGTCCAAATCATGGTCATAGGAGGACGAGGTTGGTCATTTTTATTTATTCGTTACTCATAAATAGATTGTACAGATAAAATGATACAGTATTCCTTAAATGTGAGCGTGGTATATATTGGTACGATTTTAATCAAAAAAAAAATCATTAACCAAAATTATTTGGTTTTTAAAATTAAGAACCAAAATCGAACCAAACACGATTAATGCGATTTTGGTTATTTGTTGCGGTTCCGGTCAAACTAAGTCATGTACTCCAAATGATTTATCTTATTAATGTACTTCAGTAATAAAGAGTCTTAAAAAGTTTTTTTTTTTTGCGGAAGAGTTTTATTTATGAATGATTTAGCTTAATGAGATTTGCAGGAACTTAACGGCCTTATTTCTGATCCTTTTACTTTTTTTTTTCTTTTTTTTTTTGCTAAATTGATCCTTCTACTTCTACTGTTGGCCTTTTCTGTTCATAACACGCTTGCAAAATACAAAAATCTGTACATTTATTATTAGCGATCCAGAATTAAGTCAACAACAGTTAAGAAGTCAACCGTGATGAAGGAGAATGTCAACATTATATATTTATATTTTAGAGTTTAAAAGTTAGTTGGATCCCACCAGAAAGTTAGTTGGGAAACTTAGCTTTAGTTTTTTGTATATATAGTCAAGTAGGTTAGCTTACACACTTTCTCTCTTGTAATTCTTCATTCGGTAAAAAACACATTTTTCATCAATGAAGCTTTCGTCTTTTACAAAAACTTTCATCATATCAGAGCAAGGTTGCTTTAAAAACCTTCCTCATTCACAGAGATTACTCATGTTCTTTGTTTGATCGTGTTCGTTGTTGCATACTTTCAAATCTGGTAATTTCACATCTTCTTCTCGCGATTTCAAATCTCTAAACAGGTTCAATCTGAATGATTTTTGCAGAAATGCAATAGAAATTCATCATGAATTGTTTACTTTGTTGTTTTGTTGATATTTCTGAAGTTTTGTGTTGAAATTGTTGAAAGAAGTTATCAGAATTGTTTGTTCTCGCTATGAGATCTTACATTCTGTGTTTAGAAACTAAGATTTGTGAAAATTTGCGATTCATAAACAAGTTCTTGCTGAAATTTGTGTGTAATAGTCGATAACTGATACTAAACACCAACTGTTTGATTAAATCACACAACTAGTCTGTTTTCAATTTCTCACGTTGATTTTATCCTGATCGATTATACTGATCATTGTAATTACAAATGTGAATGCGAATGCGATTAATAATCACATTCTGACTAATGTTTACTATATTCATCATTTTGATGCTTCGTCGTTCAATTAGTGTCTGTGAAAGTAGATGGAACTGGTTTCAATAACTGAAAACATTTTATGATGTTAGTTTTGTCCGCTAAGAACAAAATAGTTTTGTTGATGGCATCGTAGCTATGCCTGCAAAAACGTCTGATGAGTATAAATTATGGTCAATGCGTAACGATCTAGTGATTTCTTAGTTGATTTTTAATCTCGATGCAACTATAGCAAAGAGTGTGTTGTTCTTACAAACTGCTAGAGAAATATGGTCTGATCTCGAAAAATGATATGGATATGCATCCATGAAAGAAGTATATTCTCTGGAACAGAAATTGTCTGAAATTATGCAAGATTCTCTGAACATTAGTGAATATTTTACTGTTATCAAAACAGTTTGGGATAGTCTTGCTGATGCTAATCCTTTACCTACATGTAACTGTACTCTTTGTATTTGTAATCTGACACAAAGGATTCAAGAGAGGTAACAAGATCAAAGGTTGTTTTAGTTCATGATGAAGTTGAATGATAATTTTGCTGGTGTTAGAGCCAGTGTGTTGATGATGCATCCCTTGCCCAATCCGCAACATATAATTATTTGCTCAAGAAGAAAGACATAAAGAGATTTCTCAGATAAACAATTTCCAATCGGAATCAATGGATTTTTTGGCAGATAACATGAGGTTTGGTAATACTTCAGGGACTTCTTCTCAAAGAAATGACAATAGAGGTGGTTTGCAGTTTTAGAATTTAGAAACTTCTATGATCAGAATTGGCAACAATTTGGGAATGAAGAGGTTTGGAAGTAAACCTGGTTCAAACTATTATTGTACTTATTGTACTTATTGTACTTATTATCATTATTGAGTTGGGTAATAATTGTATGTGTTGATAATTATTATTATAATGGGAATGGGTAATAATTGTATGGGTAGACAATTATTATTGTAATCAGATTAGGTATGTATTGTTGGCTAAATTTGTGATGGCTATATATACATAGTCATGTTATTGTTATGATTTATACTTGAGTATTGTTTGACTTAAGTATCGCTTGAGTGAATACCGTTTGGTGAGATTGATTGTATTATTGATAATTGTTTTGATTAATAATACAAGTTGGGACGTGGGTTTTTCCGCGTCATATATTGAGTGTGTGTTTTGCATTGTTTGTTTGGTTCTATACTTGTGTGTGTTCCCCCTAACACTAGATTCATTTACTCAAGCATAAAACTGATACTTATTTTGTGCTTGAGAATTTTATGAATTTTGTCAAAAATCAATTTCATACTGTATCTAATAATAATTTAGAACTAACTGCTGAAAAAATAAAAGAGTTATGTCGTGAAGAATGCATTATTAATCAGACTACTTGTCCTTACTCTTCACAACAAAATGGAGTTGTGGAGAGGAAACACATGCATATGTTGGAAATAGAGGTGGCCAAACAGGCGGTTCGACCCGCTCGAACTCGCCCCAACCCGTTTTTTTATTCGTCTAAATTCGATTCGTAACGGGGCGAATTAAACTCGGCACGGACCGTGAATAGTTACGGGGCGAATACGGGTCTAATTTTTGCTAAACGTGGATCGGCACGGCACGACACGGGAAACCGGCACGGCACGAACTCGAACCGTCGAACCGTGCAACCCGTGAACCCGTGCACTTCAATTATTTATATGTATTATTATTATCAAGTATCAACGTGTATGTACATTTAGCTTTGCATGTTTATATATTTTTATAAGATTTAGCTGACTCAATGTACTAGTACGGAAATCAACAAATCAAATCACACATGTGACACCCTCCTCCACTTTGCACAGCTTGCAACTAATTGTCTTCTAATTAAATTAATCAAAAATTGACTTGCTGCTACTATGCTACTTCACGCGCAACCAGTTCGACTCGCATCGACCCGTTCGACCCGCACGCCCCAGCACGTACGGGCTCCTCACGCGCCTGAAATTCTGCCGCCTGTTCCTGACCCGTTTAATTCGTATAACCCGCGAGCTGTGCACGAGTTTAACTTCCGTTATTCGGACCGAACCCGGCACGCCCCGCCCACTACAACGTGCCGTTTACGAATCTAGATGTAAGCAAACCGGCCCGCTGAAAACCTGGCTCGGCACGCACGGTATGGCCACCTCTAGTTGGAAACAACTAGATGCTTGTATATTCAATAAAAAAATCCTGCTAAATATCGGAGTGACTGTGTTATTCTAGTGCTACATATCTCATTAATAGAATGCCATTTAAGAGTATTAATTTCACTATTTCTTATTATAGACTATTCAAGTCCAATCAAGGTTTATCTAATCTTAGATATTTTGGCTGCCTATGCTACATATCTACTCCCATACCTCAAAGGTCTAAATTTGATAATAGACCTAGTCCTGCAGTGTTCTTAGGTTACCCTGTTCGTCAAAAAGGGTACAAAGTTATTAATTTGATGACTCACACTATTACAGTTTCCAGTGAATCCCATTTTTCATTTCATCTTATTAATTCAGAGATAAAATAATTTTCTATCATTCATCTACATTCTTACCTACTTCCACTTCTCCCTCACAATCTTATTTTGAAACATATCCCATTGCAACTGATAATTCAGAAGCTTCTCATCGGTCATTTTCTGATATTCTACATGATTTTTCTTCTCCATCTAGTCATAGTTCTACATATACTGAACAATCTGTACACACTCAAAATTTTGTTTCCCAATCTGTAGACCTTAGTGATTATGCCGCATCTTCAGATTCTTCTAATCAAGTCATTACCAGACACTCAACCAGAACCAGAAATCAGCCAAGTTACTTACAAGATTATCATTGTAACCTTAGTTTACATTCCACTATACATTGGTGTAATCTCATACCTAGTAATATGTTCCCTTCTAGTCATCACACTTTTGAACCTAGCTCATATTTGAAAGCTTCTGGTAATCCATTATGGGTCAAAGTAAATAATAAAGAGATTCAAACTTTACAAGATAATCAAACTTGAACTTTGACAGAGTTAACTCAAGGCAATAAACCAATATGCTACAAATGGGTTTATAAGGACAAACTAAAGTCAGATGGGACTCTTGAGAGGTGTAAAGCAAGATTGGTTGGTAAGGGGTTTACTTAAAAGTATGGGATAGATTATCAGGAAACGTTCTCTCATGTGGTAAAAATGAATACAATAAGGTGTTTTATTGCTTTAGCTGCTCACAGAATTTGGAAATTGTTTCAGATGAATGTGAACAATGCTTTTCTACATGACAAATTGAAGGAAGAAGTTTATAAGAAAGTACCAAAAGGCATTGCTCATGCTGCTAATCAAGTTTTTAAGCTCAATAAATCAATTTATGGATTAAAATAATCTTCCGAGAATGGAATGAAACATTGGTTGAAGAATTGATAAATCAAGGGTTTTATCAGTTTACATTAGATTATAGTTTGTTTATTTATAAAGATCAGACTGATATAACCATTGTGGTTGTCTATATTGATGATATACTGGTTACTAGCAGTAATTTGGTCAAGATTAATGCACTAAAGTAGCATTTACATGCCACTTTTATTATCAAGGACCTTGGAGTTTTGCATTATTTACTTGGTATAGAAGTTTCTTATCTTCCATAAGAGATAATATTGAGTCAAACCAAGTATCCAAAGGAAACTCTTGCTCTTGCTAATACAGATTTGACCAAAAAGTCCATGAATCATTTCCAATTAATTTGAAACTTACAGCTTCTGATGATCCTGTATTTGAAGATGCAGAGTTATATAGATCATAAGGTGGTAAGCTGAATTTTTTGACAATTACCATACCTGACTTGAGTTACACGGTTCAGGTTCTAAGTCATATCTCACTATGAAATACTTTTGCATACTTTAAGATATGATCATCATACTGTGGGCCAACGAATCCTTCTCAAAGCATCAGATTCACTCAAGCTATAGGCATTTTCTAATTCAGAATGAGCATCCTGTCTTGATTCTAGAAGATTAGTTACATGATATGTTTTATTGCTGAGCAATTCACCTATGATTTGAAAATCTAAGAAACAATCAACTGTTTCTAGATCATCCTCAGAAGTTGAGTACAGAGATAAGACTTCTGCAGCTTCTGAAGTAGTTTGGACTGTCAGGCTTCTAGAAGAGCTTGGTGTTACTAATCTCAAGTATGTGCAACTCTTTTGTGATAATCAATCTGCTTTGCACATAGCCAAAAATCATGTGTTTCATGAGCATACAAAATACATATAGATTTATTATCATTTTACAAGAGATAAAATATTGGAAGCACTGTTACAACTTTCTTATTTGCCAACAAAGAACATGTTAGATGATGTACTTACCAAGATCAATCCTTCACCTCATTTCAAATAGTTATTGATCAAGCTGGGTGTGGTTCATTCTTCTCCACCTCTCACCTTTAGGGGGATATTAGTGGTCCAGAATTAAGTTAACAACAATCAAGAAGTCAACTGTGATCAAGGAGAATGTCAACATTAAATATTTATATTTTAGAGTATAAAGTTAGTTGGTTCCCGCTAAAAGTTAGTTAGGAAACTTAGCTTTAGTTCTTTGTCTATATAGTCAAGTAGGTTAGCTTACTCTCTCTCTCTCTCTTAATTTATCTTGTAAAAAACACATTTTTCATCAATGAAGCTTTAGTCTTTTACAAAAACTTTCATTTATTGTTGTAAAATTAAATTAAAACTCTATTTAATAAAGTAATGCAGGGTACAGTATTCCTTAAGGGTGAGCGTGGTTCACATTGGTGCGACTTCATTCAAAAATTAAACTGTTAACCAAAATTATTTAATTTTTAAAATTAGGAATCAAAACCGAACACGATTGATACAATTTTAGTTATTTATTACGGTTTCGGTTTTAAAGCCAAACTAAGATTTAGCTGATTAATGTACTTCAATAATAAAGATGTTAGGTCACACACACTGTAGAGGGGGTGAATACAGTGTATAGTACACTCAAATCGAACTTTAAGAACTTAAGTAACAGAAAACAAACTTTATTAAAACAATAAACTCTGTTACAGTATGGAACTGTTACCTCTCAGTGATGAACAAATATCACGAGAGTTGCTAGGGTTACAATGAATAATCTTCTCTAATAATGATAACACTTATAGTGTAAACCCTATATCTGTGTTTATATACTACACAGTTACAAGATAATCGCTAATTGATATGGAATATAATTTTGCTTCCTAAAATATATCAATCAGATATCTTTTCTTCCAAGTATTCTATTCTTCATAGAATTCCTTCTTCATGCATATCTCTTCTTATGTTTATCTTGATCTTCTTTCCTTTAATCAGCTACTGTCCTTATCTGATTGTCCTTCAGCACTTAAGTTCTGATATCTATCTTCTGACGATTATCTCCTGATAACATATGTACTGATATCCTTAAGTCCTGACTTCCTGTATAAGTACTGATCAACAGTTAAGTACTGATTTATCCTGTTCAAGTAAGATCTGAAAGCTAAACATAAAACATATTAGCCATGACATTATCAAATATATCTAACAATCTCCCCCAACTTGTAAAATAACATAATATACAAGTTTAACATATATTTGATGATGTCAAAAACATTAAGTACAAATGCATAAGAATTAGACTAGATAACTACAACTTACAGTCCTTAAAGCTTTTACCAATTTCAACTTCTGATAACAACTTCAGTCTGTATAAATATCAGAATTTAAGCAGTTGTAGATCTTCAACTTGGCTTCATCATTTTCTGATCTCTCTGATGTCAGTAGTTGTTCTGAGATAGTTCTTCAACAAACATTTCTCAGCATATCTGAGTTCATCAATCATTCTCCTTTTGACATCTTTAAGCTCTGCAGTATCTTCACCAGTTTGAAAGATTGCAGCTCTGAGATCATTGATCTTTGCTTTTCTCAACTCCTGATCTAGTCTTATGACATAAGCTTTGTCAGACTCTAGATTGAATTCAAGTCCCTTAATACCAAGATATGTTCTGATCTGTGCAGTATTAGGCTTCATATCAACAATATCACAATTGTGATCTCTGTACTTTGGAACATATATGCTGTCAGACTTAACAGAATAAAGCATTTTCTGCCTCTGAATCTGTTCTTTTAAGTAGTTTGCAGCAGTCTCTGTTATTCTGTCATCCACTTGAAGTAAGAAAAGTACATGCTCCAATTCTTCAAAATACTTCAATGGAATGACATTTTGTCTTATATGATAAACCCTACCATCTGTCATGAAATACAACATGATGTATTCTTTCAAGTAGGTATGGTAAACCATCTGTACAGATTCCAGTTGATTCAATCTCTCAGGAGTTGCTCCAATACCTGGTTCACTCAAGGAAGTTGGATCATTGGTAGTGTTGTGTACTCTTCTTTCATCAGCACTTCCCAATCCAGTTTTATCTCTAGCTTCCTTTCCAGTAACTACTCTTGCTTCAAAACCACTTGCAGTAGTCTTCAAAGATTGAGTCTGTTTTGCTTTAGTGAATCCTGGTAGGAGTGTCTTTGATCTATTTTCTGATATCAAGTTAACTTGAGCTCTGTCAGAGGTTACTTGCTTCTTCTGAATATCAGAACTTACAATTTCTTGACTCTGAACAACTTGAGCCATGTCAGAGGTTATTTTAAGAACTTTTCTTGAAGTCAGAGCAAGATCATCTTTTTCATCAGTAATTTCTTCTTCCTCAGGAGGTACATAAACCTTGATAGGTTCACCAACCTTTTCTTTACCCTTGGATCTTGGATCTATCTGTGGTTGTGATCTAGCCAACGTTGCTTCAGTATGTGTCCTTTCTTTGATCACAATGCCTTTGAGTCTTGGAAGTGACTTTTTACCAGAAGCTTCAGATTTAGATGTGACTTTCTCTGATTTAAGTCTGGCTTCTTCTTCCTTTAAACTTTCCAAGTTCATTCCTGGATTTTCTTGAAGAAATAACTGTCTTGACATTTCCTCACCAAGATCTAGAAGTTCATCAGAACTTATCCTTTTACCAGCAGCAGAACTTATTCTTTTCCCAGTATCAGAACTTGTCCTGTGACTAGCTTGTCTTGATGTAAACCTTCTACCTTGACTATGACCGTTACCCATTCCAGAGTATCCTTGATCATCATTTCCATCATCCTTTCCTTGCAGTGTCTTGTTAGTGTTGCATTTGGACTTAATTACCTTCTCCCCCTTTTTGGCATCAGCAGGTAGTAAAAGAGAGATAAGTAATTCCACTGAGGATTGAATTTCAGTAAGTTGCGATTGCTGAGAAGCTTGATTTGTCAGAATGTCATCAATCTGAGCTTGTTGTTTCTCTTGAGTTTTCTCAATATAAGCAATCCTGTCAATGGTAGGTTGAAAGAACTTTTTCTTATCAATTTTCCAAACTTGTTCTTGTTTGATAAAGTTCTCCTGAATCTTGTGTAGCTCTGCATGAGTAGTTGAATGAAGACCTTGTAGATGTTTAATACTCAATGCAGTGACTCTAAGCTGGGTTTTTAAATCATCAGAATTTAACATTTCATCAGCTTTAGTCAAGTGCTCAGCAAGATGTATTGCAGTTGGAACACATGAAACTGAGTTCCATTCCTTAGTCCACTCCTGACCTGCAGGAGTTTCACTCCAAGGTACTAGTGCAGCCCCAGTAACAAACTTCTTTACTAGTTCAGACTTAGGAAGAGTCTGTTGAGGAGAATGTTCTGAAGGACCTGCTTCATCAGCATCTACAGTTGGAGCAACATCACCAGTATCTCCAGCATTTACAGCATCAGAACTTAAAGAATCAGTATCTTCTGATAAGACAACAATGTGAGTAGCAATGAAGGCTTCAGCATTCTCTAATTGCTGATCTGATACTAAGTTCTGATCAACAGCCATATCCTGATGCTCACCTAAAGTCTGATCATCAGCATCTTGATGCAGAGAAGGTGTTGTTGATAACTCTGGAGTTTGAACAGCATCAGTAACAGGTGTTGTGGAAGGATTATTTGCTGTTGGAGCTTCTAAGAGAAATACTTCAGACATAACCAAGTGTTGAACATCAATATCAGCACTTGTGCCTGGATCAACAAGAGACACAGATGGTGAGTTAGCCTTGTCAGATACAGCTTCCTGAGATGGAGTTGATGGAGAAGAAGTGACTGGAGCAAATTCCTTGTCTTGTGAGATCAGAGATTCCTGATCCCCTTCCTTAGCTGCTTCCTCTTCATCATCTGAAACTGGCCTTTGTGCCCTCTGTTTCTTGTACTTCCTTGTTGATTTGGATTCCTTGAGAGTTTCAGGAACTATCATTCGTCTAAGCCTCTTGAGAAGCCTAGAACCCCCAATTTCAGAATCCTTCTGAGAAACCTCTTTCTCAGCTTCAGTAACAGCAGGTTCTCTAGCAGGAACCGGTTCCTCAGAATCAGATTCATCGCTCAATGCAATCCTCCTTCTCTTTTGAGATGTTTGAGGAACATTCTTTGTCCTCTTTGGCTTGGAAGATGAAGATTTCACAGTAGGTGTTGAAGATGAAGGTCGAGCAGTCTGTGAAGTTAAGAGATAGGATTTGAGATATGTTCTGAGGGTAGGTTGAGTAGAATGAGAGGTAGGTACTGAGGTTGATGGATTTTGGGTGTTTGGAGTTGGTTGGATATCAGAGTAAACAGATCTATTAGTATCAGGATCAGCATTTACCAGGATCTGTTTTACAGACTTAGGAATCTGTAATGGTCTAACCACTTTTTTCTTAGTATCAACATTTACCAGGTCATTAAAGTATCGTTTTGCAACCTTAAAAGGTGGGGTTTGAGTGCTGACTAAATGAGGTTCATCAGTACAGTAAGTGTAAATAAGTTGACAGAATCTAGCAAAATAAATAACATCTCGATCCTCTGTCATCCTATCCCCAATAAAACCAATTATTCCAGTTGCAAAATCAAATTGAGTTTGATGAATAATAGCATACCCTATGTGCTGACTCAGATTTGGGATATCATCAAAATTTGAACATTTGTTCCCAAAAGCTTTGGTGATGCAATCAAAGAAGAAACTTCATTCTCTTCTGATATTAGCCCGTTTCAACTGTCCAAGTTTCGTCAGACTCTTTTCATATCCCAATTCAGCCATTAACTCCCGAAGGGCTGAGTCCTCTGGAATTGAGAAAGTACAATCTTCTGGAAGATGTAAAGCCCTGCGTACTGTACCAGGAGTGACTACAAAGGATGAATCACCCACTTGGAAGATAATACTGGGAGTTCCACGTTGACCACCATCATCAAAAAGTCCAGTCCTCCAAAACCTCAGAACTTGTTGGCTTGAAAAGAATTCAGGCTGTGTTAATGCATACCCAACCTCACTATGTGCAAGAAGATCTTGCACAAAGTGCAATTCAGATGGAGCTTCAGTGTGATCAAGAACTGCAACATAGTTGTTGGGGACAAACTTAGCTCCATCAATGATTAAATCCTTTGGTGCCATGTGAAAAAAAATTGAGATTCAAGTATGCCTGTTAGGTGTTTGAGATAATGTCTGTATGAAAAACCAACGTGAGAAAGAAAGAGAAAGAGAGTAAAAGTAAGGAGAGAGATAAAATATAAAGAAAATAAAAGATTAAAGAACTCTTCTCTCTGTTGTACTTATACTCTGAACAAAAATATTACCGTTGGACACCTGTCAGACATGCAGTAATAACGGACAGTTACTGGGCTCGAGAAAACAGGAATCATTAGTTACCCAGTTGCCTAGTTTCAAGGAAAAACCGTTCCATTTATCAAGAAAAATAGTTTTAATTCAAAATTTAAACCGTTAGCACTGATTGAATTATTTTTCACTGCATCATTGATATTCTGAAAATACATCACATGAAAATGACCAAGATAAATTAGATAAGTAAGTGCTGAAAATGAATCAGAACTTAATATAAAACAAAATTTATATGGTCATCAGAATATCAATCAAGATTTATCAACACAAGATAAAATAACTCAGAGACAAAATCTTGAAGTAAAAACAACTTTCATTAATATATCAAGACAATACATTTATGAAATGGAAATTACATCAATACTTATACAAGATTTTCCCTAAGCTTCTAATCCTAACATCAACAGCCTTAGTCCTAGCTAAGAAGCCTGACAAAGCTGATGATGAAGAAAAACAGGAAGAAGACGAGATTAAGTCATCTTCTTCTTCCTACTCTCGATAAACAGAATGGCGAGTCGGATGATTCGCTCTTGCTGGCGAAGAGCTTCCAGCCTTTCCTCTTCCAATCGCTCCAGATGGCGATGGTAGTCCATATAGAAGAACAGAAGGTGCGTCAGTACCTCCTGTGGGACAGAGTCCCATATCTCCTCAGGAATGGCTGTGACATGCCATTCCTGCTGCCACTCGGCACAACTTATCTCCATATTGAAGTTTTGGTAGTTCAAAAACATGTTGTATCTGACCATTGTGTTTTTGAAAGAAGAAGTATGAAGATAAGTGTGTGAGAAGAATTTGATGGAAAGACTGATGTGAAGTGGCTGCTTATATAGGCAAGAGAATGCGAGGAGACGCAAAGAAATTGAATGCTGACAGGTAGAATTAATTCTACCTCTTCTCCCTAGACTTTGAAAAAGAATAACATTCATTGGAAAGAGGAATCATGGTTTAAACCGCACAAGAAACAAGAAACAGTGGACTGTTCAAGTACGAATACCATTAATCCTAATCATAGTGACTATTAAACTTCCACTTCAACATATTCTAGTTCGAACTGAGACTGTTATCAAATTTTATTCACAGATAAGCCAAGTAAAGGATTAAACTGAGAAATCAGAACTTAGACCTATACCAGAACTGAACAGGCATCAGAACATAATTTCTTAACTCGAAAAAGGAATGCCCATCTTAGTAAATCCTCATACAAGTTCTGAGTTATAGACTTCAGAACTTAATCATCAGAACGTGTAACTAGAACTTGTCCTCAGAATTTGTGCAATAATGACACAATGACTGTTTATCTAAAATAACATAGACCACCACAGAAATTTTCATCATTCAGATGGAGTGATTAGTGTGCGCATTAAGCTAAATAACAGACAAAGAGTAAAGTCTGATTCACTTCAGTACATCTTAGAAATAAGGCATAACTAAAATTTTGCTAAAGAGCTGTCATTGTCCTGAAACCTACTGATGAATGAGTTCATGCTTGAGTCCACATCAACTGTTTTGTGCTAATTTTATGCATCTTTTGAAATTCTATTTTACAGTGGCTTCTCAGTGTAAGTGAGTCACGACTGTGTATCATAATTTATGTTATTATCAGAGTATTTCTCCAGTAATCATAGAGTGTGAAAAGTCACCAAGAAAATATTTTGCTTTTCTAATGCATATCTACTTAATACCAACAATGCACTTGGGTCGTCCCTTCCACATTTTTACTCTAGATCTCAAAGGAGTACCTGATTTTATTCTTTGATCTTTTTGCTTTTTCTTTTGATAAGTGAGGTTTATCAGCATTTAGTACATTCAGCAGTTTTACTAGTATCAGAACTTAACAGATGAGTAGCATTATTCTAATTTGTGACTTAGTAATAAGATATACAAAGTAAACTTAACTAAGCTCAATTATCAGAACTTGCTAGTGTCATAGGGTTTCCACTGAAATAATTACTTCTTACATGGAATCATTTGTTTATTGAAGACTACTAGGTCAGTATCTAGCACAGTTATCCTCATAGGATTGAATAGGTACTTGAACAGACATATCACTTATCAGAGTTTAGAAACATATATCAGACAACAGTCAGTACTTAAAGACATTTATCAATTAAGCACAGAATACACAATGAGATTAATTCTGTAAATACTGAGCATAAAGTCTGATAACACAGAACAAGACTAAGCAGATTTAGAGAAAGAACCTGAAACCATTCCAAGTTCATTTACCAATCTTGTAAAAGTAGCTTCACACAGTGGTTTTGTGAAGATATCTGCTAGTTGTTGATCTGTGGGAACAAAATGCAATTCCACTGTACCTTCATCCACATGTTCCCTGATGAAGTGGTACCTGATGCTGATGTGCTTTGTCATTGAGTGTTGAACTGGATTACCTGTCATAGCAATAGCACTTTGATTATCACAGTAAATAGGGATTTTGAAATATGTTAACCCATAATCCAGTAACTGATTCTTCATCCAAAGAATCTGTGCACAATAGCTTCCTGCAGTAATATACTCTGCTTCTGCAGTTGATGTGGAAATTGACTTTTATTTCTTGCTGTACCAAGAAACCAATCTGCCTCCAAGAAATTGGCGGCTTCCACTTGTGCTTTTCCTGTCAATTTTGCAACCTGCAAAATCTGCATCTGAGTAACCTATTAGTTTAAAATCTGATTCTCTAGGATATCATAATCCTAGAGCAGCTGTTCCTTTAAGATACTTAAAGATTCTTTTTACAGCTGTTAAGTGAGGTTCTCTTGGATCTGCTTGAAATCTTGCACAAAGACAGGTAGCATACATGATATCAGGTCTACTAGCAGTTAGATAGAGTAGAGAGCCAATCATACCTCTGTAGTCAGTAATATCTACTGATTTACCGGTATCCTTATCCAGTTTTATCGCAGTGGCCATTGGAGTGGATGCACTTGAACAATCTTGCATTCCAAATTTCTTCAGCAAGTTTCTGGTGTACTTGGTTTGATAAATAAAAGTGCCTTCCTCATTCTGCTTGACTTGAAGGCCCAGAAAATAGCTAAGTTCCCCCATCATACTCATCTGATATCTTGACTGCATTAGTTTGGCAAACTTTTTACAAAGTTTGTCATTTGTAGATCCAAAAATGATATCATCAACATAAATCTGGACCAGAAGTAAGTCCTTTCCATGGTTGAGGTAGAACAGTGTTTTGTCTATTGTCCCTCGGTTGAATCCACTTTCCAGAAGAAACTGAGCTAAAGTCTCATACCATGCTCTAGGAGCTTGCTTAAGTCCATAAAGTGCTTTGTCAAGCCTGTAGACATAATCTGGATGTTTGGTATCTACAAAACCTGGAGGTTGTTCAACATATACCTCCTCCTCCAATTCTCCATTGAGAAAAGTACTTTTCACATCCATTTGAAAGACAGTAAACTTTTTGTGAGCAGCATAAGCCAAGAATGTCCTTATGGCTTCTAACCTAGCAACTGGTGCAAATGTTTCATCATAATCAATTCCCTCCTGTTGAGAATATCCTTTTGCAACCAGCCTTGCCTTATTCCTTGTAATTATGCCATCACTGTCAGATTTGTTTCTGAATACCCACTTTGTACCAACAACAGATCTATTCTTTGGTCTTGGCACTAGGGTCCAGACTTTATTTCTTTCAAATTCATTCAACTCTTCCTGCATTGCTTGCACCCAATCAGCATCTTGAAGAGCTTCTTCCACTTTTTTTAGCTCAGTCTGAGAGAGAAAAGAGTTGTAAAGACATTCATTTGAAGTACCTGTTCTAGTTCTGACACCTGCATCAGGATTTCCAATTATCAAATCAGGTGTATGTGATTTTGTCCACTTCCTTGCAGATGGAAGGTTTTCTCTAGAACTGGATGCTCCCCCAAGATCCATGCTATTTTCATTTTCATTTTCTGATGCTCCCCCTGAAACTATGCTCTCTGAGTTGGATTCTTCAGTATTTAGATTTTCAGCACTATCAGAACTTGGCTTATCAGAACTTGAAGAGCCAGATGTATGTTCTGATGTTTCTTGAGATGTGGTAGGATCTTGAGTATGCTCCCCCTGCATAGGTGCATCTTCCTTTGACGTAGTCTCCACAGTTTCAATAACATCAGAGTTTAATCCATCAGAGTTTACAGTATCAGGACTTAGACTATCAGGATTTTCTGTATCAGAATTTGAGTCTTCATTTTCAAATCTCAGCTGATCATGGTCAATGAAATCTTCAAGACCAGCAATCTTTTTGTCATCAAAAGAGACATTGATAGATTCCATGACCACTTTTGTTCTCAAATTATAGACTCTGAAGGCTTTTGTGGAAAGTGGATATCCAACAAAGATTCCTTCATCAGCTTTTAGATCAAACTTTGATAGCTGTTCAGGATGAGTCTTGAGAACAAAACACTTGCATCCAAATACATGAAAATATTTCAGATTTGGCTTCTTTTTCTTCACCATCTCATATGGTGTTTTTCCATGCTTGTTAATGAGTGTTGCATTTTAAGTAAAACAAGCAGTCTGCACAGCTTCAGCCCAGAAATAGGTTGGAAGCTTTGCTTCTTCAAGCATTGTACGTGCAGCTTCAATGAGAGTTCTATTCTTCCTTTCAACAACTCCATTTTGCTGTGGAGTTCCAGGAGCAGAAAATTCCTGCTTTATTCCATGGCTTTTGCAGAACTCTTCCATTATCAAATTCTTGAACTCAGTGCCATTATCACTCCTTAAAACTTTCACAGAATCTTTGACCATTTTATCCAGATGTTTGATATGATCAATCAAGGTTGATGCAGTTTCACTTTTTGTATGCAAGAAATACACTCATGTGTATCTGGTGAACTCATCCACTATGACCAACGCATACTTCTTCTTTGCAATAGACATGACATTTACTGGACCAAATAGATCAACATGTATTAGATGATAAGGCTCAAGAATTGATGATTCAGTCTTGCTCTTGAATGAAGATTTTCTTTGTTTGGCTTTCTGACATGAATCACAAAGACCATCAGGAGCAAATACTGTGTTTGGCAATCCTCTCACAAGATCTTTCTTGACCAGTTCATTTATATTGTTGAAATTTAAATGAGAGAGTTTCTTATGCCAATTCCAGCTTTCTTCAATTGATGCTCTACTCATTAGACATATTGCAGAACCATTAGTACTTATTGAAAGCTTAGCTTCATAAATGTTACCACGCATGTATCCTTTCAGAACAACTTTGCCTTTAGATTTACTCACTATTTCACAGTGTTCTTCAAAGAAATCAACATGATAACCTCTGTCACAGATTTGACTTATACTCAGTAGGTTGTGTTTAAGTCCTGAGACTAGAGCTACTTGTTTAATTATGACATTTCCAAGATTGATATTGCCATATCCCAATGTTTTTTCAATGTTGCCATCTCCATAAGAAATACTTGGGCCAGCTTTCTCAACAAAGTCTGATAGCAGGGCCTTATTTCCAGTCATATGTCCTGAACATCCACTGTCCAGAACTAGAATATTTTTCCTGTTGCCCTGCAATCACAAAGACCACTAATTATTAATTTTAAGGACCCAGACTTGCTTGGATCCTTTGGCCTTATTAAGTTTGTTAACATTTGCAGCGGATTTAGCATCAGAGTTTATGTTAACATTTTTCTTATCAGAACTTACACTATCAGACTTTGAATCAGAATTTACACTAGAAGGAACAATGGAAACTTTCTTCAAAGAAGGTTTTATTTGATAATAATCATAGTACAAACTATGATATTCCTTACAAGTATAAATGGAATGCCATAAACTACCACAATGAAAATAAGGATTTTGTGGTTTGTATCTAACAGACTGACTCTTAACTCCTGATTTTGAAGGTAAGGAGTTAATATTCTTATTCTTCCTGCAAAAAAAAGCCAGATGGTTAGAACTTCCACAGTTATGACATGTTTTTCTAGGAGCATCAGGAACAGGTTTATAATCATTGCTTTTATTCACACCTTCCTTTCCATTCCTATTTTTCCTAGGTGATTTTACCTTGTTTACATTCTTGACATCTTTCAGCTTATGCTTAAGCTGTCTCTTTGTCATTAAGCCTATGTTCACTTCAGCTGTCTTTTCCTGTTTTAGTTTATCAGAAGTTAATTTCTTTGTAACTTCTGATTTTTCATTTTCAGACTTTACAGTTACAAACTTAACAGGTTTTAACTTTGGCTTTTGTTTATCAACAGACTTAATTTCTTCAGTTCCTTTATCTTTCTTATCTTCTCCATAACCTAAGCCCTCTTTCCAGTTTCCACTACTTAGCAAAATTTGAGTTGTTTTGCCAGAGTTAGTCCAAGTCCTGATAATCTCTCTTTCCTTTTCTAACTCAGTTTTTAGAGATTCTTTTAATTTTAGCACTTCATTCCTAACATAAAAAGCATCATCTCTATCCTTCTGAGTTTGATGGAACATGACTAACTCTTTTTCTAAGAAATCATTTCTTTTCTTAAATGCAAGATTTTCAGAAGTTAATCTTTCACATGTTAAAGTTTGATCTCTATAGCTAACAAACATGGTTTTAAGATATCTTCTCAACTCATTAATATCATCAGTATAAAAAGCATAAGTAGTCTGAGGTACCTTTGTTTCAGCAGCTTCAGAACTGCTCTCAGCACTTTCTTTATCAGCATTTGCCATCAATGCATAGTTTTCCTCAATTTCAGAGTCTGAGGTGTCTGTCCAGTTTTTCTGCTTTGTGACAAGAGCCTTGCCTTTGTCACCCTTTACCTTCTTGCAGTCAGGAGATATGTGGCCTTTCTCACCACAGTTATAGCATTTAACATTGGTGTAATCTCCTCTGTCAGACTTTCCTCCTCTGCCTTCAGATCTTCTGAAATTCTTCTTATCAGAACTTATGCCTTTCCTGGAAAACTTCTTTCCCTTCCTGAACTTCCTGTATGCAATCTTTGTGATTCCTTTTACCATAAGAGCACACAGCTTCATCATCTCCTCATCAGCATCAGTCTCAGGCAAGCTTTCAGAATCTGAGTCATCATCACTCTCAGAACTTGATGACTCGGTATCAGACTTTATAAAAGAGCTTTTCCCTTGTCTTTCTTTGAGGAAGCTGCTTTGGGGAATTCTTCTTCAGCCTTAAGAGCAACTGTCCTTGACTTTCCTCCTTTCCTCTTGCTTCTTTGTTCCATCTCCAGCTCATGAGTCTTGAGCATTCCATAGATTTCGTCAAGAGTTGTTTCATCAAGATTGTAGTTGTCTCTTATTGTCGTTGCCTTCAAATCCCAGCATTTAGGAAGAGTTAACAGGAACTTAAGGTTTGAATCTTCAAGATCATACTCTTTATCAACCAATGATAAATCATTCAAAAGTTTGACAAATCTATCATATAAATCATTCAATGACTCATTAGTCTTTGAGTCAAAGTGTTCATACTCTTGAGTGAGTATTGTCTTCCTGTTCTTCTTAATTATGTCAGTTCCCTGACACCTTATTTCCAGAGCATCCCATATCTCCTTAGCAGTCTTGCAGTTGATTACCCTGTTTGACATTACATTATCAATGGCACTATGCAGTAAGTGTCGTACCTTAGCATCCTTAGCAATTGATGCTATGTCTTCAGCAGTATAATCACTCTTCTCCTTTGGTATGGTCTTTGCTGCTTCACCTGCAACTGCAACAGCGAGTTTGGTTGGTTTGTGAGGGCCTTCCTTGATTCTATCAAGGTATTCTGGATCTGTTGCTTCCAGGAACATGGTCATCCTTACCTTCCATATGGGATATTCAGATGGTCTCAGTATGGGAACTCTGATGGTCTCATACCGACTCTGAATTTGTGTCTTTGGTGGTTCCTCAGTTTTGGTAGGCTTAGTTGGAGTTTCTGTGTCCGACATGATTGTGTTTGGATCTTTAACTGTATGTATGTTAACAGATAGGCTCTGATACAAATTGTTAGGTCACACACACCACTGTAGAGGGGGTGAATACAGTGTATAGTACACTCAAATCAAACTTTAAGAACTTAAGTATCAGAAAACAAACTTTATTGAAATAATAAACTCTGTTACAGTATGGAACTGTTACCTCTCAGTGATGAACAAATATCACGAGAGCTGCTAGGGTTACAATGAATAATCTTCTCTAATAATGATAACACTTATAGTGTAAACCCTATATCTGTGTTTATATACTACACAGTTACAAGATAATCGCTAATTGATATGGAATATAATTTTGCTTCCTAAAATATATCAATCAGATATATTTTCTTCCAAGTATTCTATTCTTCATAGAATTCCTTCTTCATGCATATCTCTTCTTATGTTTATCTTGATCTTCTTTCCTTTAATCAGCTACTGTCCTTATCTGATTGTCCTTCAGCACTTAAGTTCTGATATCTATCTTCTGACGATTATCTCCTGATAACATATGTACTGATATCCTTAAGTCCTGACTTCAGTATAAGTACTGATCAACAGTTAAGTACTGATTTATCCTGTTCAAGTAAGATCTGAAAGCTAAACATAAAATATATTAGCCATGACATTATCAAATATATCTAACAAAAGAGTAATATAAAACTAAAGATGCAGATAGAGAAAAGACAAGCTTGTCGAGATAATTCAAATACTATCATTTATCCCACAAAAGAGAGTACTACATGGCTCTCATTAGAGAGTGATGCAAAAATATGCTAAATGTCTATCATACTACAGATACTTAAATAACCTCAGCACACTATAATGTACTAGTTGTTTTGATCACATTAGGCGCTGCATCCATTTTCCGACACATAAAGCGAGAAAAGATCCTTAGTTTTAGCATTTTTTGTTACATTAAACTAATATATTCCACAAGTTGTTAAAAAGAAAACTAATATTCACAGTGTTTTATAGTTGAGAATAGTAGTCTAAACCAGTTATCAAGACAATCAATATTCTTATTAAATACTTAAATATCAATATTCTACAAATCAATAACTTAATTAAATTGTTAAAATTAATATAATATTT